>NC_041385.1:859465090-859522516 GCF_002162155.2 Triticum dicoccoides | reverse complement strand
ACGTGTACAATGTGTAGTATCGTAAAATACCAGCAAACGAAAAAGAATTAAAATGGAAACACAAAATTAAATGAAAAAGAAATCATAAAACTAAAACCCCCAAAACCTTATAGTACCGGTTGGTCTTACCAACCGGTACTAAAGGGCTCCAGGCCCCTGGAGCTGGCTCGTGCCACGTGGTTTCCCTTTAGCACCGGTTCGTGCTGAACCGATACTAAAGGGGGGGGGGGGCTTTAGTGCCCACACTTTAGTGCCGGTTATGGAACCGGCACTAAAGGGCCTTACGAACCGGTGCTATTGCCCGGTTCTGCACTAGTGTAAGGAGACATACCCATAGGATTTTTGTATGCAGTTCTATAGGCCCATAACGCATCATCAAGTTTTTTGGACCAATTCTTTCTAGATCTATTAATAGTCTTTTGCAAAAATTAATTTGAGCTCTCTATTTCTCAACTTTACTTGACCACTAGACTGGGGATGATAAGGGGATGCGATTCTATGATTAACATCATACTTAGCAAGCATCTTACGGAAAGCACCATGAATAAAATGTGAACCACCATCATTCATAAGACATCTAGGGACTCCAAACCTCAGAAAAATAACGTCTTTAAGCATTTTAATAGAGGTGTTATGATCAGCACTACTAGTTGGAATAGCTTCTACCCACTTAGTAATGTAATCAACAGCAACTAAAATATGTGTATAACCAGATTGCAGTACCTTGTGTGCAGTTCTATCTCTAGCGTGGTGTCCTCCATATGATTCAGAGTGACACTTGCATAGGATCTGTTCCTGTTCATGCTCAGGCACACAACGTCTAATAACACCATCTACTCCTTCTTTATAAAGGTGTGGGTCACCCCAGAAGTAATGTCTTAAATCATAAAAGAACTTTTTCTTTTGCTGGTATGTGAAACTAGGAGGTATAAATTTAGCAACAATGTAATTAGCATAATCAGCATACCAGGGAGCAGTACGAGAAGCATTAATGACCGCTAATTGTTCATCAGGAAAGCTATCATCAATAGGCAGTGGGTCATCAAAAACATTCTCTAACCTAGATAAGTTGTCTGCAACGGGGTTCTCAGCTCCCTTTCCATCAATAATATGCAAATCAAATTCTTGGAGAAGAAGAACCCATCTAATGAGTCTGGGCTTAGCGTCTTTCTTTTCCATAAGATATTTAATAGCAGCATGATTAGTGTGAACAGTAACTTTGGAATCAACAATATAAGGCCTAAACTTATCACATGCAAACATGATACGTCCATTTTGCATCATGCTTTTATATCAATATTTATTGCATTATGGGCTGTTATTACACATTATATCTCAATACTTATGGCTATTCACTCTTATTTTACAAGGTTTACCATGAAGAGGGGGAATGCCGACAGCTGGAATTCTGGCTGGAAAAGGAGCAAACGTTGGAAACCTATACTGCACAGCTCCAAAAGTCCTGAAACTCCACGAAACAAATTTTTGGAATTAATAAGAATTTCTGAGCGAAAGAAATAGGCCAGGGGGGCCACACCTTGTCCAGGAGATAGGGGGCGCCCCCCACCCCCCATAGGGAGCGCCCCCTATATCCTGGGCCCCCTGGTGGGCCTCCGGCATCTATCTTCTGCTATATCATCACTTTTACCCTGGAAAAAATCGTGGGCAAGCTTACGGGACAAAACTCCGCCGCCATGAGGAGGAACCTTGGCGGAATCAATCTAGGGCTCTGGCGGAGCTGTTATGCCGGGGACACTTCCCTCCGGGAGGGGGAATCATCACCAACGTCACCATCAACTATCCTCTCATCGGGAGGGGGTCAATCTCCATCAACATCTTCACCAGCACCATCTCCTCTCAAAACCCTAGTTCATCTCTTGTATCCAATCTTGTATCAAAACCACAAATTGGTACATGTGGGTTGCTAGTAGTGTTGATTACTCCTTGTAGTTGATGCTAATTGGTTTACTTGGTGGAAGATCATATGTTCAGATCCTTTATGCATATTATTACTCCTCTGATTATGAACATGAATATGCTTTGTGAGTAGTTATGTTTGTTCCTAAGGACATGGGAGAAGTCTTGCTATTAGTAGTCATGTGAATTTGGTATTCGTTCGATATTTTGAGGAGATGTATGTTGTCTTTTCCTCTACTGGTGTTATGTGAACGTCGACTACATGACACTTCACCATTATTTGGGCCTAGAGGAAGGCATGGGGAAGTAATAAGTACATGATGGGTTGCTAGAGTGACAGAATCTTAAACCCTAGTTTATGTGTTGCTTCGTTAGGGGTTGATATGGATCCATATGTTTAATGATGTGGTTAGGTTTACCTTAATACTCCTCTTGTAGTTGTGGATGCTTGCAATAGGGGTTAATCATAAGTGGGATGCTTGTCCAAGTTAGGGCAGTACCCGAGTACCGGTCCACCCACATATCAAATTATCAAAGTACCGAACGCGAATCATATGAACGTGATGAAAACTAGCTTGACGATAATTCCCAATGTGTCCTCGGGAGCTCCTTTATTATTATTAGAAATTTTCCAGGCTTATCCTTTGCTACATAAAGGATTGGGCCACCTTGCTGCACTTTATTTACTTTATTTACTTGTTTCTCGTTACTATTTATCTTATCACAAAACTATCTGTTATCTTCAATTTCAGTGCTTGTAGAGAAAACCTTACTGAAAACCGCTTATCATTTCCTTCTGCTCCTCGTTGGGTTCGACACTCTTACTTATCGAAAGGACTGCGGTAGATCCCCTACACTTGTGGGTCATCAAGACTCTTTTCTGGCGCCGTTGCCGGGTAGTGTAGCACTTTTGGTGAGTGGAACTTGGTAGGAAACGTTTATATAGTGTGCTGAAATTTTCTGTTACTTGTCACTATGGAAACTAATCCTTTGAGGGGCTTGTTTGGGGTATCTTCACCCCAACCAGAAGAGCAAAGAGTTGCTCCTCAACCTACTGAACTTTATGAAAATATTTACTTTGAGATTCCTTCGGGTATGATAGAGAAACTGCTAGCTAATCCATTTGCAGGAGATGGAACATTACATCCCGATTTACACCTTATCTTTGTGGATGAAGTTTGTGGATTATTTAAGCTTGCATGTATTCCCGATGATGTTGTCAAAAGGAAGGTCTTCCCTTTATCTTTGAAGGGAGAGGCATTGACATGGTATAGGCTATGCGATTGAAGTTGGAATTTCACCAGAAGTTCTATCCTATGCATCTTGTTCATCGTGATTGTAATTACATATATAATTTCTGGCCTCGCGAAGGAGAAAGCATCGCTCAAGCTTGGGGGAGGCTTAAGTCAATGTTATATTCATGCCCCAATCATGAGCTCTCTCGGGAAATGATTATTCAGAATTTTTATGCTCGGCTTTCTCTTGATAATCGCAACCTGCTCGATACTTCCTGTGCTGGTTCTTATATGCTGAAGACTATTGATTTCAAATGGGACTTATTGGAAAGAATTAAACGCAACTCTGAAGATTGGGGTTCCGACGATGGTAAGGAGTCAGGTATGACACCTAAGTTCGATTGTGTTAAATCTTTTTATGGATACCGATGCTTTTCCTGGATTTAGCGCTAAGTATGGACTTGACTCTGAGATATTAGCTACTTTTTGTGAATCTTTTGCTACTCACGTTGATCTCCCTAAACAGAAGTGGTTTAAATATAATCCTCCTGTTGAAGTGAAAGTAGTTGCACCTATTACAGTCGAAGAAAAGACTATTACCTATAGTGATCCTATTGTTCCTACTGCTTATGTTGAAAAACCTCCTTTTCCTGTTAGGATAGAGGATCATGCTAAAGCTCCGACTGTTGTTCGTAAGAGTAATACTAGGACTTATACACCTCCTGAGCAAATTAATGTTGAACCTAGTATTGCTATGGATAAAGATCTCTTGGATGAGGACTTAGATGGGCATGTTATTTCTTTCTTGGGTGAGACTGCTAATATTGCTAGACCTGATACTAAGACATGTAGACCTGTCGTAGGCATGCCTGTTATTTTTGTTAAAATAGGAGATCATTGTTATCATGGATTATGTGATATGAGTGCTAGTGCTAGTGCGATACCTTATGATCTTTATAAAGAAATTATGCACGACATTGCACCCGTTGAATTAGAAGACATTGATGTTACTATTAAGCTTCCTAATAGGGATACCATTAAACCTATTGGGATTGTTAGAGATGTTGAAATTTTGTGTGGGAAGGTTAAATACACTGCTGATTTTCTTGTTCTTGGTTCCCCACAATATGATTTTTGTCCCATTATTTTTGGTAGACCCTTCTTGAATACTGCTAGTGCTAAGATTAATTGTGAAAAGAATATTGTCACTGTTGGCATAGATGGTATGTCTCATGAGTTTAATTTCGCTAATTTTAGTAGACAACCTCGTGAAAGGGAACCACCTAGTAAGGATGAGATTATTGGCTTGCTTCCATTACTGTTCCTCCAACTGATCCGTTAGAACAATATTTGCTAGACCATGAAACCGATATGTTTATGAAGGAAAGGGAAGAAATAGATGAACTGTTCCTTAAACAAGAACCTATGCTGAAACATAATCTTCCCGTTGAAATTCTTGGGGATCCCCCTCCACCCAAGGGTGATCCCGTGTTTGAACTCAAGCCATTACCTGATAATCTTAAGTATGCTTATCTTAATGAAAAAGAAATATATCATGTTATTATTAGTGCTAACCTTTCAGAGAAAGAAGAAGAAAGATTATTGAAAACTCTGAAGAAGCACCGAGCTGCTATTGGATATACCCTGGATGATCTTAAGGGCATTAGTCCCACACTATGTCAACACAAGATTTCAGTGGAGAAAGATGCCAAACCAGTTAGAGATCCTCAAAGATGATTAAATCCCAAGATGAAGGAAGTGGTAACAAAGGAGATACTAAAGCTCCTTGAGGCACGTGTTATTTATCCCGTTGCTGATAGTGAATGGGTAAGCCATGTCCATTGTGTCCCTAAAAAGGGAGGTATTACCGTTGTTCCTAATGATAAAGATGAATTGATCCCGCAAAGAATTATTACAGGTTATAGGATGGTAATTGATTTCCGTAAGTTAAATAATGCTACTAAGAAAGATCATTACCCTATACCTTTTATTGATCAAATGCTAGAAAGGCTATCCAAACACACACAATTTTGCTTTCTAGATGGTTATTCTGGTTTCTCTCAGATACCTGTGTCAGCAAAGGATCAATCTAAAACTACTTTTACTTGCCCTTTTGGTACTTTTGCTTATAGACGTATGCCTTTTGGTTTATGTAATGCACCTGCTACCTTTCAAAGATGCATGATGGCTATATTCTCCGATTTTTTTGAAAAGATTTGTGAGGTATTCATGGATGACTTCTCCGTCTATGGATCCTCTTTTGATGATTGTTTGAGCAACCTTGATCGAGTTTTGCAGAGATGCGAAGACACTAGTCTCGTCCTGAATTGGAAAAGTGTCACTTTATGGTTAACGAAGGCATTGTCTTGGGGCACAAGATCTCTGAGAGAGGTATTGAAGTTGATAAAGCCAAAGTTGATGCTATTGAAAAGATGCCATGTCCGACTTAAAAGGTATAAGAAGTTTCCTTGGTCATGCCAGTTTTATAGGAGGTTCATTAAGGACTTCTCTAAAATCTCTAGGCCTCTGACTAATTTATTGCAAAAAGATATTCCTTTTGTCATTGATGATGATTGTGTAGAAGCGTTTGAAGTACTTAAGAAAGCTTTGATCACTACACCTATTGTTCAGCCACCTGATTGGAATTTACCTTTTGAAATTATGTGCGATGCTAGTGATTATGCTGTAGGTGCTGTTTTAGGGCAAAGAGTTGATAAGAAATTGAATGTTATCCAGTATGCTAGTAAGACTCTTGATACTGCCCAGAGAAATTATGCTACTATTGAAAAAGAGTTCTTAGCAATTGTGTTTGCATGTGATAAGTTCAGACCTTATATTGTTGATTCCAAAGTTACTATTCACATTGATCATGCTGCTATTAAATATCTTATGGAAAAGAAAGATGCTAAGCCTAGACTCATTAGATGGGTTCTCTTGCTCCAAGAATTTGACTTGCATATTATTGATAGAAAGGGAGCTGAGAACCCCGTTGTAGATAACTTGTCTAGGTTAGAGAATGTTCTTGATGACCCACTGCCTATTAATGATAGCTTTCCTAATGAACAATTAGTGGTCGCCAATGCTTCTCGTACTTCTCCTTGGTATGCTGATTATGCTAATTACATTGTTGCTAAATATTTACCGTCTAGTTTCACATACCAGCAAAAGAAAAGGTTCTTTTATGATTTAAGACATTGCTTCTGGGATGATCCACACCTTTATAAAGAAGGAGTAGATGGTGTTATTAGACGTTGTGTGCCTGAGCATGAACAGGAACAGATTCTACGTAAGTGTCACTCTGAATCTTATGGAGGACACCACGTTGGTGATAGAAATGCACACAAGGTACTACAATCTGGTTTTTATTGGCCTACTCTTTTTAAAGATGCTCGTAACTTTGTCTTATCTTGTGATGAATGTCAAAGAATAGGTAACATTAGTAGACGTCAAGAAATGCCTATGAATTATTCTCTTGTTATGGAACTGTTTGATGTTTGGGGCTTTGATTATATGGGACCTTTTCCTGCCTCTAATGGTTATACACATATTTTAGTTGTTGTTGATTACGTTACTAAGTGGGTAGAAGCTATTCCAACTAGTAGTGCTGATCATAACACTTCTATTCAAATTCTTAAAGAAGTTATTTTTCCGAGGTTTGGAGTCCCTAGATATCTTATGACTGATGGTGGTTCACATTTCATTCATGGTGCTTTACGTAAGATGCTTGCTTAGTATGATGTCAATCATAGAATAGCATCTCCTTATCATCCGCAGTCTAGTGGTCAAGTAGAGTTGAGCAATAGAGAGCTCAAATTAATTTTGCAAAGGACTGTGAATAGATATAGAAATAATTGGTCCAAAAAACTTGATGATGCATGATGGGCCTATAGAACTGCATACAAAAATCCTGTGGGTATGTCTCCTTATAAGATGGTTTATGGAAAAGCGTGTCATTTACCTCTGGAACTTGAACATAGAGCATATTGGGCTATTAAAGAGCTTAATTATGACTTCAAAATTGCCGGTGAGAAGAGGTTATTTGATATTATCTCACTTGATGAATGGAGAACCCAAGCCTATGAGAATGCCAAGCTTTTCAAAGAAAAAGTCAAAGGCTGGCATGATAAGACGATACAAAAGCGTGAGTTTAACGTAGGAGATTATGTGTTATTATTCAACTCTCGTTTAAGATTTTTTGCAGGAAAACTTCTCTCAAAATGGGAAGGTCCCTACGTTATCGAGGAGGTCTATCGTTCTGGTGCCATAAAAATCAACAACTTCGAAGGCACAAATCCGAGGGTGGTAAACGGTCAAAGAATTAAACACTATATTTTAGGTAATCCTATCAATGTTGAAACTAATATTATTGAAACCGTAACCCCTGAGGAATACATAAGGGACAGTTTCCAGAACGTTCCAGGCCCCGAAAAGGTATAGGTATGTGGTACGGTAAGTAAACCGACTCCAAAACAACTCCAATGGCATTTTTTATTAGTTTTGGAACATTTAAGAATTTTAGGAAGAAAGAAGTAGTCCGAAAGGGACACGAAGCTCCCACGAGAGTGGAGGGCGCGCCCCCCTGTAGGGCGCGCCCCCCTGTCTCGTGGGCACCTCATGTGCCTCCCGGACTCCGTTTTCTTGCACGTTACGTATTTTGGTCGATAAAAGTTCATTATATATACTCCCAACGGTTTTGACCACCGTATCACGCAGATATCCTCTGTTTTCGTTTCGAGTTGTTCATGTTACAGCATTAAGCAAGATGTCTTCTCAGGAGTCAGTTGGGGAGAGCCGGGTGTCTCACCCAACGCCAGGTCCAGGAGCGAATAGCGATGCCTACCACTTTGGACCATCAACAGAGGATGAGATGGAGGCTGATTTGAAAAGGATAGATGCCATGGAGGAAGATCAAGAAGTCACCTCTCGTCCCCGAGCATAATTCATGATGGGGGAACTACCGAGCGTGGCTATTCCAACTTTGGTCATCCCTTCCAACTCTGGATTTCTTTCTTATGAAAATATGAAAAAGAGTTTCACTTGTTCTCCAGAAGCTATGCAGCATCCTTGGGTAAAAGGAGCTTTGGCCGTTACGGGCAAGCTCCATAAAGAAATTATGGATCTCACAGAACAAGTCAATAAGCTCGAGGAGGAGAACCGTATCCTGAAGGGCATCATCGACAAGAAAATCATAACACCAACCGTGAAGAAGGAGAAATGACCACGCAGGTATGGGCACTCCCCTTGGCAATTGCCAAGCTTGGGGGAGGTGCCCCGGTATCGTATCACCATCACACTCCTATCTTTACTGCTTTATTTAGTTCGATCCTTTTAGTAGTATCTTGATCTAGTAGTTTTGATATCAAGTAGTTTGAGTTTTGCTTTGTGATCTCTTTGTGTATTCGAGTCTGTGAGCTATCTATAATAAAGATTAGTGTTGAGTCAAGGGCTTTGCTATGTGCTATGATCTTGAGAAAGTATAAAGAATAAAAGAGTTCATATTGATCTTATGGATAGTGATAACTTCACACATAGAAAGTATGAGGCATAAAAAATTGTTGAGAGTTGATGAACGTAGCCTTGGTCATCATTGCAATTAATAGGAAGTGATAAGGAAAGAGGGGTTCACATATAAATATATTATCTTGGACACCTTTTATGATTGTGAAGCACCCATTAAGTATGACATGCTAAAAGAGTTGATGTTGGACACGGAAGACAACGTAATGGTTTATGTTTTCCGACATCTCAGTTAAAGTATATTGTCATTGACCTTAAAACATGTTGAGCTTGCCTTTCCCCCTCATGCTAGCCAAATTCCTTGCACCAAGTAGAGATATTACTTGTGCTTCCAAATATCTTTAAACCCAGTTTTTCCATGAGAGTCCACCATACCTACCTATGGATTGAGTAAGATATTTCAAGTAAGTTGTCATCGGTGCAAGCAATAAAATTGCTCTCTAATTATGTATGACTTATTAGTGCGGAGAAAATAAGCTTTGTACGAACTTTTTATGGAAGTAATAAAAGTGACAGACTGCATAATAAAGGTCCACATACAAGGAGCAATATAAAGTGACGTTCTTTTGCATTAAGATTTTCTGCATCAACTCTAAACACGCATGACAACCTCTGCTTCCCTCTGCAAAGGGCCTATCTTTTACCTTATGTTTTTATTTTATGCTTGAGTCAAGGTGATCCTCACCTTTCCCTTTTTCATTTTATCCTTTGGCAAGCTCCTCGTGTTTGAAAGATCATGATATATATATCCAATTAGATGTAAGTTAGCATGGGCTATTATTGTTGACATCACCTAAAGGTGAATACGTTGGGAGGCAACACAATAAGCCCCTATCTTTCTCAGTGTCTGGAAGAAACTCTATAACCACAAGTATTGCGTGAGTGTTAGCAACTGTAGAAGACTACGAGATAGTTGAGTATGTGAGCTTGCTGAAAAGCTCTTTTATTGACTCTTTCTGATGTTATAATAAATTGCAATTGTTTCAGTGACTGAGATTATAGTTTGTTAGTTCCCAACGAAGTTTTTGAACCATACTTGACATTGTGAATTGCTTGTTACTTGAGCATAAAAATCATATGACAAATTCTATATATGTTGTTGTTATTAGAATGATCATGATGCCCTCATGTCCGTATTTTATTTTTATCGACACCTCTATGTCTAAACTTGTGGACATATTTTTCGATTTCGGCTTCCGCTTGAGGACAAGCGAGGTCTAAGCTTGGGGGAGTTGATACGTCCATTTTGCATCATGCTTTTATATCAATATTTATTGCATTATGGGCTGTTATTAAACATTATATCTCAATACTTATGGCTATTCTCTCTTATTGTACAAGGTTTACCATGAAGAGGGGGAATGCCGGCAGCTGGAATTCTGGCTGGAAAAGGAGCAAACGTTGGAAACCTATTCTGTACAGCTCCAAAAGTCCTGAAACTCCATGAAACAACTTTTTGGAATTAATAAGAATTTCTGAGCGAAAGAAATAGGCCAGGGGGGCCACACCTTGTCCAGGAGACAGGGGGCGCCCCCCCCCCTATAGGGGGCGCCCCCCTATCTCCTGGGCCCCCTGGTGGGAATCCGGCGTCCATCTTCTGCTATATCATCACTTTTACCCTAGAAAAAATCGTGGGCAAGCTTACGGGACGAAACTCCACCGCCACGAGGCGGAACCTTGGCGGAATCAATCTAGGGCTCTGGCGGAGCTGTTCTGCCGGGGACACTTCCCTCCGGGAGGGGGAAATCATCACCAACGTCACCACCAACGATCCTCTCATCGGGAGGGGGTCAATCTCCATCAACATCTTCACCAGCACCATGTCCTCTCAAAACCCTAGCTCATCTCTTGTATCCAATCTTGTATCAAAACCACAAATTGGTACCTGTGGGTTGCTAGTAGTGTTGATTACCACTTGTAGTTGATGCCAATTGGTTCACTTGGTGGAAGATCATATGTTCAGATCCTTTCTGCATATTATTACTCCTCTGATTATGAACATGAATATGGTTTGTGAGTAGTTACGTTTGTTCCTGAGGACATGGGAGAAGTCTTGCTATTAGTAGTCATGTGAATTTTGTATTCGTTCAATATTTTGATGAGATGTATGTTGTCTTTTCCTCTAGTGGTGTTATGTGAACGTCGACTACATGACACTTCACCATTATTTGGGCCTAGAGGAAGGCTTGGGTAAGTAATAAGTAGATGATGGGTTGCTAGAGTGACATAAGCTTAAACCCTAGTTTATGCGTTGCTTCGTTAGGGGTTCATATGGATCCATATGTTTAATGATGTGGTTAGGTTTACCTTAATACTCCTTTTGTAGTTGCGGATGCTTGCAATAGGGGTTAATCATAAGTGGGATGCTTGTCCAAGTTAGGGCAGTACCCAAGTACCGGTCCACCCACATATCAAATTATCAAAGTACCGAACGCGAATCATATGAACATGATGAAAACTAGCTTGACGATAATTCCCAATGTGTCCTCGGGATCTCCTTTATTATTATTAGAAATTTTCCAGTCTTATCCTTTGCTACATAAAGGATTGGGCCACCTTGTTACACTTTATTTACTTTATTTACTTGTTTCTCGTTACTATTTATCTTATCACAAAACTATCTATTACCTTCAATTTCAGTGCTTGTAGAGAAAACCTTACTGAAAACCGCTTATCATTTCCTTCTGCTCCTCGTTGGGTTCGACACTCTTACTTTTGGAAAGGACTACGATAGATCCCCTACACTTGTGGGTCATCAAAACACAATTGCTAAGAATTCTTTTTCGGTAGTAGCATAATTTCTCTGGGCAGTATCAAGAGTCTTACTAGCATACTGGATAACATTCAATTTCTTCTCAACTCTTTGCCCTAGAACAGCACCTATAGCATAATCACTAGCGTCACACATAATTTCGAAAGGTAAATTCCAATCAGGTGGCTAAACAATAGGTGCAGTGATCAAAGCTTTCTTAAGTATTTCAAATGCTTCTACACAATCATCATCAAAGACAAAAGGAATATCTTTTTGCAATAAATTAGTCAAAGGCCTGGAGATCTTAGAAAAGTTCTTAATGAACCTCCTATAAAAACCAGCATGACCAAGGAAACTTCTTATACCTTTTATGTCCTTGGGACATGCCATCTTTTCAATAGCATCAACTTTGGCTTTGTTAACTTCAATACCTCTCTCAGAAATCTTATGCCCCAAGACAATGCCTTCATTAACCATAAAGTGACACTTTTCTCAATTCTGGACAAGACTAGTGTCTTCACATCTCTGCAAAACTCGATCAAGGTTGCTCAAACAATCATCAAAAGAGTATCCATAAACGGAGAAGTCATCCATGAATACCTCACAAATCTTTTCACAAAAATCAGAGAATATAGCCATCATGCATCTTTGAAAGGTAGCAGGTGCATTACATAAACCAAAACGCATACGTCTATAAGCTAAAGTACCGAAAGGGCAAGTAAAAGTAGTTTTTGATTTATCCCCGCTGACACAGGTATTTGAGAGAAACCAGAATAACCATCTAGAAAGCAGAAATGTGTGTGTTTGGATAGTCTCTCTAGCATTTGATCAATAAAAGGTTAAGGGTAATGATCTTTCTTAGTAGCTTTATTTAATTTACAGAAATAAATTACCATCCTATAACCTGTAATAATTCTTTGTGGGATCAATTCATCTTTATCATTAGGAACAACAGTAATACCTCCCTTTTTAGGAACACAATGGACAGGACTTACCCATTCACTATCAGCAACGGGATAAATTATACCTGCCTCAAGGAGCTTTAGTATCTCCTTTCTTACCACTTCTTTCATCTTGGGATTCAATCATCGTTGAGGATCTCTGACTGGTTTGGCACCTTCCTCCAATTTAATTTTGTGTTGGCATAAGGTGGGACTAATGCCCTTAAGATCATCCAGAGTGTATCCAATAGCAGCGCGGTGCTTCTTTAGAGTTTTCAATAATCTTTCTTATTCTTGCTCTGAAAGGTTAGCGCTAATAATAACAGGATATATTTTCTTTTCATCAAGATAAGCATACTTAAGATTATTAGGTAACGGTTTAAGTTCAAACACGGGATCGCCCTTGGGTGGAGGGGGATCCCCAAGAATTTCAATGGGAAGGTTATGTTTCAACAAAGGTTCCTGTTTAAGGAACACTTCATCTATTTCCCTTCTTTCCTTCATAAACATATCATTTTCATGGTCTAGCAAATATTGTTCTAACAGATCCGTAGGAGGCACGGCAATAGAAGCAAGACCAATAATATCATCCTTACTAGGTGATTCTCTATCACGGGGTTGTCTACGAAATTTAGCAAAATTAAACTCATGTTTCATATCCCCCAAGCCAATTTCAACAATATCCTTTTCACAGTCAATCTTGGCTTTAACAGTATTCAAGAAGGGTCTACCAAACATAATGGGACAAAAGTCATCTTGTGGGGAGCCAAGAACAAGAAAATCAGCAGGATATTTAACCTTCCCTCACAAGACTTCAACATCTCTAACAATCCCAAATGGCTTAATGGTATCCCTATTAGCAAGCTTAATAGTAACATCAATGTCTTCTAATTCAACGGGTACAATTTCGTGCATAATTTCTTTATATAAATCATAGGGTATTAGCACACATATCACATAAGCCATGATAACAATGATCTCCTATTTTAATAGAAATAACAGGCATGCCTACGACAGGTCTATGTATCTTAGTATCTGGTCTAGCAATATTAGCAGTCTCACCACAGAAATAAATGACATGCCCATCTAAATCATCGTCCAGGAGATCTTTAACCATAGCAATACTAGGTTCAACTTTGATTTGCTCAGGAGGAGTATAAGTCCTAGTATTACTCTTACGAACAACAGTTGAAGTTTTAGCATGATCATTTATCCTAATAGGGAAAGGAGGTTTCTCAACATAAGTAGTAGGAACAATAGGATCACTATAGGTGATAGTCTTTTCTTCAACTGTAATAGGTGCAACTACTTTCAATTCAACGGGGGGATTATACTTAAACCATTTCACCTTACGGAGATCAATGTGAGTAGCAAAAGATTCACAGAAAGAAGCTACTATCTCAGAGTCAAGTCCATATTTAGCGCTAAATCCACGAAAAGCATCGGTATCCATAAAAGATTTAACACAATCAAACTTAGGTGTCATACCTGACTCCTTACCATCGTCGGAACCCCAATCTTCAGAGTTGCGTTTAATTCTTTCCAATAAGTCCCATTTGAAATCAATAGTCTTCAGCATATAAGAACCAGCACAGGAAGTATCAAGCAGGTTGCGATCATTGAGAGAAAGCCGAGCATAAAAATTTTGAATAATCATTTCTCGGGAGAGCTCATGATTGGGGCATGAATATAACATTGACTTAAGCCTCCCCCAAGCTTGAGCGATGCTTTATCCTTCGCGAGGCCAGGAATTATATATGTAATTGTGATCACGATGAACAAGATGCATAGGATAGAACTTCTGGTGAAATTCCAACTTCAGTCATTTATAATTCCAAGATCTCGTATCATCACATAGCCTATACCATGTCAATTCATCTCCCTTCAAAGATAAAGGGAAGACCTTCCTTTTGACAACATCATCGGGAATACCTGCAAGCTTAAATAATCCACAAACTTCATCCACAAAGATAAGGTGTAAATCGGGATGCAATGTTCCATCTCTTGTAAATGGATTAGCTAGCAGTTTCTTATCATACCCGAAGGAATCTCAAAGTAAATATTTTCAAAAAGTTCAGTAGGTTGAGGAGCAACTCTTTGCTCTTCTGGTCGGGGTGAAGATACCCCGAACAAGCCCCTCAAAGGATTAGTTTCCATAGTGACAAGTAACAAAAAATTTCAGCACGCTATATAAATGTTTCCTTACCAAGTTCCACTCACCAAAAGCGCCACATTCCCCGGCAACGGCGCCAGAAAAGAGTCTTGATGACCCACAAGTGTAGGGGATCTATCGTAGTCCTTTTGATAAGTAAGAGTGTCGAACCCAACGAGGAGCATAAGGAAATGATAAGCGGTTTTCAGTAAGGTTTTCTCTGCAAGCACTAAAATTGTAGGTAATAGATAATTTTGTGATAGGATAAATTGTAACGAGTAACAAGCAATGGAAGTAAATAAAGTGCAGCAAGGTGGCCCAATCCTTTATGTAGCAAAGGATAAGCCTGGACAATTTATAATAATTAGAAAGGAGCTCCCGAGGACACATGGGAATTATCGTCAAGCTAGTTTTCATCATGTTCATATGATTCGGGTTTGGTACTTTGATAATTTGATATGTGGGTGGACCGGTGCTTGGGTACTGCCCTTACTTGGACAAGCATCCCACTTATGATTAACCCCTATTGCAAGCATCCGCAACTACAAAAGAAGTATTAAGGTAAACCTAACCACAGCATTAAACATATGGATCCAAATCAGCCCCTAACAAAGCAACGCATAAACTTGGGTTTAAGCTTCTGTCACTCTAGCAACCCATCATCTACTTATTACTTCCCAATGCTTTCCTCTAGGCCCAAATAATGGTGAAGTGTCATGTAGTCGACGTTCACATGACACCACTAGAGGAAAAGACAACATACATCTTATCAAAATATCGAACGAATACCAAATTCACATGACTGCTAATAGCAAGACTTCACCCATGTCCTCAGGAACAAACGTAACTACTCACAAAGCATATTCATGTTCATAATCAGAGGAGTAATAATATGCATAAAGGATCTGAACATATGATCTTCCACCAAGTAAACCAATTAGCATCAACTACAAGGAGTAATCAACACTACTAGCAACCCACAGGTACCAATTTGTGGTTTTGATACAAGATTGAATACAAGAGATGAACTATGGTTTTGAGAGGAGATGGTGCTGGTGAAGATGTTGATGGAGATTGACCCCCTCCCGATGAGAGGATCGTTGGTGATGATTTCCCCCTCCTGAAGGGAAGTTTCCCCGGCAGAACAGCTCTGCCGGAGCTCTAGATTGGTTCCTCCAAGGTTCCGCCTCGTGGCGGCGGAGTTTCATCCCATAAGCTTTCCCACGATTTTTTTCGAGGGTAAAAGCCCTCATATAGCAGAAGATGGACACTGGGGGGCCACCAGGGGGCCCAGGAGACAGGGGTGCGCCCAGTAGGGGTGGGCGCGCCCCCCACCCTCCTGGCAATGGTGTGGGCCCCTGATGTATTTCTGTCACTCAATAATTCTTATTAAATCCAAAAACATGTTTCGTGAAGTTTCAAGACTTTTGGAGCAGTGCAGAATAGGTTTCCAATGTTTGCTCCTTTTCCAGCCAGAATTCCAGCTGCCGGCATTCCCCCTCTTCATGGTAAACCTTGTAAAATAAGGGAGAATAGCCATAAGTATTGAGATATAATGTGTAATAACAGCTCATAATGCAATAAATATTGATCTAAAAGCATGATGCAAAATGGACGTATCACCAACCTCCGCGAATACAAGGTCAAGCTTAACCCGGAAAAATGCGTCTTTGGCGTCCCGGCCGGAAAGCTACTCGGCTTCCTTGTCTTGGAACGCGGTATTGAGGCGAACGCATAGAAGATCAAGGCCATCGAGCACATGCGCAAGCCGACTCGGTTGCGCGACGTCCAGAAGTTCATCGGGTGCTTGGCCTCGGTCAGCCGGTTTCTAAGCTGGCTGGGCGAGAGGGCGCTACCCTTGTACCAGCTGATGAAGAAGACAAGCCCGTTCGAATGGAACGGCAAGGCAGACGAGGCCTTCCAAGACCTCAAGCGCATGCTCTCCACCGCACCAGTCCTGGCCGCGCCAACCGACAAGGAGCTGCTGTTGCTCTACATTGCCGCGACCTCGTGAGCGGTCAGCACGGTGCTGGTGGTCGAGCGACCGGAGAAGGGCAAGATCCAAGCTGTCCAGCGTCTAGTCTACTACCTGAGCGAGGTTCTCTCCATCTCCAAGCTGAACTACCCGCACTACCAGAAGATGTGTTACGGCGTGTACCTCACCGCCAAGAAGCTGAAGTAGTACTTCCAAGAGCACGTCGTCACCGTCGTCAGCACGGCGCCTATCGGAGAAATCATCGGGTGCCGGGACGCCTCTGGCCGGGTCGCCAAGTGGGCGATCCAGCTAGCCGGCCACACCATCCTCTACGAGCCCCGCACCATGATCAAGTCTCAAGCCCTAGCCAACTTCCTCGTCGACTGGACTGAGACCCAGTACTTGCCGCCGCCTCCCAACTCGACGCATTGGCGCATGCACTTCGACAGGTCCAAGACGCGACTCGGCGTGGGGGCCGGCATCGTACTGTCATCCCCGAAGGGTGACCGGCCCCGCTACGCGCTCAAGATCCACTTCGCCGCCTCCAACAACATCTCCGAATATGAAGCCCTTGTGCAAGGCCTCCGGCTTGCCAAGAAACTCGGCATCTGGTGCATTCTGTGCTACGGCGACTCGAACCTGGTGGTGCAGCAATGCTCCGGCTAATGGGACGCCCGCGACTCCAACATGGCAAGCTACCGATTCCTCGTCCAGAAGTTGTCCGGATCCTTCGAGGGTTGCGAGTTCCTCCATGTCCCGCGCACGGAGAATGAAGCAGCTGACACGCTCACCAAGATTGCCTCGTCACACCAAGCCATCCCGTCCGGCGTCTCCCTCGAGCACCTGCGCAAGCCGTCCGTCAAGCCATCGCTGGACTCCGAGTCCATTCACGTTCCAGACGACCCGGCCGCACCTCAACCCAGCCCGGGCACTGCTGAACCCGGCCCGGGGGCTGCTCAGCTCAACCCGTCCACCATCGACCGGGACCCGGCCGTCGCCATCCCTGACCCGGGGGCTGCTCAACCCGGCTCGGTGGCTGCCAACTCGGAACCCACCCTGGTGGCCGTCTTCGCCGTGGTTACAGCTCCATCTTGGGCCCTCCCAATATCGGAATTTCTGGAGAACGGGGTCCTCCCTATGGACGAGACCAAAGCTCGGCAGGTGCAGCACCGGGTGTCCGCCTACAGCATCATCAACAATGAGGTCGTCAAGCGCAACTCCACCAGCGTTTTCCAGCGCTGCATCGAGAAGGAACGAGGCATCGACATCCTCCTCGACATCCACCAGGTCGAGTGTAGGCACCACGCCGCATCGCGATCCCTGGTGGCCAAGGCATTCCGCCACGGTTTCTACTAGCCCACGGCCCTCGAAAACGCTGAGTCACTCGTTCTCAAGTGTGAAGGGTGCCAATGCTTCAGCAAACGCAGCCACCAGCCAGCGTCAGCACTCTGCACCATACCGATCGCCTGGCCCTTCGCGGTCTGGGGACTCGACATGATGGGACCCTTTAAAACCGCTCGAGGCGGCATGACGCACCTGCTGGTGGTAGTGGAAAAATTCACCAAGTGGATCGAGGCAAGGCCAATCAAGAAACTGGATGGGCCAACAGCCATCCGGTTCATCAAGGACATAGCGGCGTGCTACGGCATGCCGAACAGCATCATCACCGACAACGGCACCAACTTTGCCAAGGGCGCGCTCGAGCAATACTGCTCTGTCTCCGGCATCCTCCTCGACCTAGCATCCATTGCGCATTCACAGTCCAACGGGCAGGTCGAGCAGGCCAACGGACTCATCCTGTCCAGCATCAAGCCGCGACTCATCGAGCCACTCATCCGCTCACCCGGCAGCTGGCTCAACAAGTTGCCGGCTGTTCTCTGGAGTCTTCGCACCACGCCGAATCGGTCGACCAGGTTCACCCTGTTCTTCCTCGTCTACGGAGCCGAAGCCATCATCACGACCAACGTCGAGTTCGACTTGCCGCGCGTCACGATGTACACCGAAGCCGAAGCTAGAGAAGACCGCGAAGATGGCGTCGACCTGCTCGAAGAAGCACGCCTCCCGGCGCTCAGTCGCTTGGCCATCTATCAACAAGGTCTTAGGAACTATCACAGAAAGAAGATCAAGCCCCTCGCATTCCGTGAGGGTGACCTCGTGCTTCGACTCGTCCAAGAGCAAGTAGGCCAGCACAAGTTGTCCCCTCCATGGGAGGGCCCATTCAACGTGAGCAGGGCCTTGCGCGACCGCAACGCCTACTACCTCATCGATGCACGCAAGTCAAAGAAGCACAAGAAGGACACCGCTGGTGAAGAAATGACTAGGTCGTGGAACGCGGAACTCCTCCACCCGTTATACAGTTAGTCGCACGAGTGTATGTATCGTCGCCTTCTGTAAATGCATGAAACTATGGGGTCCCCGAATGAGACTCGGGGGCTGCCTTTTTCGACCAATTTATTGTGTCCCTATTTTTCTGCATCACTATACCGCTGAACCCGACCACCGGACCGACTCGCTCGACCCGGAGGCTCGGGGACTGGCCGGCTCGGTCGCCACCCCGCCACCTTACTTGGTGATTCCTAAGAAAATTAGGATGTCGCGGTCCCCCCCCCCTTCGCCCTAAAGCCACAAATCCAGCTTTGGCTGTCGGCTGGCAAGCACAACGGGCCAAAGCTCCTATACGCTTCATACACTAAGTCAAAGGCTACTGAGTCGATCAACCCGGCCCGCCATTCATCAAATGAACAGCCGCACAACCGGCTGCTCGCCAACCGGCTTCGCCGGATTGCCGACAGCCGGCCCAGTGGGTGTTTCACTCGCGCTCAACGTTTCGAAGGACTCAAGTCCTGCACGCTCCTTTCGAAGAATCGAACTCCTTGTCACGCACCGGAGCCTCGGCCGTCTGACTCGCGGGGGGGAGGTTTGAGAAAGGAAAAGAGCATGAAATCGGTCCGAAGAATGGAAGGCAAAAAGCAAAGGCACTCACAACATTTACACACAAATATTTAAACAAAAGGCCCACGGCCCGAGTTCATTACACCCTAAAGAAACCCCATTGGGTGGGTGGACCTGCTACTTAACAAATTTTGCAAAGTATCTCAGGCATCTCCAGCACCGCGTTGCGAAGTCGACGGCCCTCCCCTGGCGGCCTCCTGGTCCGGCGAGTCGCCGGTGTCCTCCTCGGCGTCCGCGTCACCATAGATGCCCGTCTCCTCCGAGCTCCCCTCCGGATCGTGGAGAAGCAAGACGTAGTCATTGCCATCCACGGCTAGGGCTGGACCAAAAGCTCGTAGCTCGCGAGCTTAATGAGCGCTCAATAGTTCGGCTCGTTAAGCTCGGAGCTCGCTTCTTAATGAACAGAGCCAATCATAGATTTCGGCTCGTTAAGCTTAACGAGCTTAACGAACGAGCTAACGAGTTTCACGAGTAGCTCGTTAAGCTCGTTAGTAACAACATAACACATATTTTCATCTTACGTGACAAACTTTTTGTAGCAACTCAGCCCATCAATTCAATCTAATCGACATATGAGGCAACAAACTAGTGCATTTCTATTTGTAGTCGCCATATTTCATCTTGAAAACCACACCTACACATTCATCCTGTATATCGAAACACATTATAATCTAATAACGAGCGCTCATGAGCTTAACGAGCTTCAAACGAGCCGAGCCGAGCAGGGTTTTCTGCTCGTTAATCTTAACGAGCTTAACGAGCCGAGCCTTAACGAGCACGAGCTTAACGAGTACGAGCTTAACGAGCCGAGCTGCTCGTTAGTCCACCCCTATCCACGGCCCTGCCATCTTTCGTCCGCTCCGGATGGAACTCGTCGTGGAAGGCGAACTCGGCGATGTAGCTGGCCCGGGAGGCGGTCCAGCCGGCTTGCTCCTGCAGCAACTGCTCCGAGCTCGCCCGCTGGCCCATCAGCGCGTCCAGCTGAAGATCCGGATGCCAAGACAGCGCAAACCGGTGCGCCATCTTGGCACCGGCACGAGCGGCAGAGACACACCACTCGCCAAGCCGGTCCGGGCTTGTCTCCAACCAGCGCGCCAGGCGCGTGAAGCTGCTCGGCACGACAGTGCCCGGCCAAAGGGTCATCGTCATCGTGGTGTCGGCCCGGGACAGTCGCTCCATCTGTGTGCCCAGGACCCGCAGGCGGGCCTCAGCAGCAGCGATGATCTCCGGGAAGGTCCAGGTCGTCCGCGGATCTGTCCCGGATCCAACGACGCCGGTCGGGTCGCGCTCATAGCGGACAGCTTCCTCCGCCAGCCGATGCATCTCCGGGAAGGCCCCTGCCATAAAGGAAGAAGCAAGTTAGAAGAGCAACAAGGAAGAAAGGCCGGGTCCCGACCCACCAAACTACAAGAAACAGCACTTACTGGAGAAGGACTCTTCCAGGTGCTGCGCCTCAAGCAACGTACCACGCCGCTCCCGCTCCATGGCGTGGTCGCGCTCCTCGAGTGCCTTCTCCAGATTGGCCGCCTTGGCAAGGGCCGCCTTCATCTCGGCGTCCTTGTCTTCGGCCACCTTGCAGCGACGGGCTTCGTCCTGACGAGCCCCCTCAGTCGTGGTGACCTGCCCCCGCAGGCGATCCACCTCGGCCTAGAGCCGGCCCTTGTCGTCGGCCAGCTGGCCACGCTGCTGGTCCGCCTCGACCAGGGCTTGCTGCGTCTCCACCACCTTGGTGGCCTACGCCTTAAGGAGCTCCACCTCGGCCTCAAGACGGCTCTTGTGACCCGCCAGCTGCTCATGTAGACGGTTGGCCTCGTCAAGAGACCGCCGGGCCGCGGCCGCCTCCGCCCTCGCCTGCACCGTCTAGATGCCAAGACGGTCGGTGTCGGCAATGAGCCGGTTGTAATGATGACCGGCCCGGAGCAGACGAGTCCGCCAGGACAGCACCTCGGCTGCAAAAAAGAAGGATTCAACAGAAGAAAAAAGCAAGACTTAAGATTTGCCCCAACTGTTATACAGTTGGCCCGAATCTTGGGGGTTACACCCAGTGGGTGAGCTAGCGCGCCCCCACTAAAATAGAGCACAAGAGTACCTATGGCGACACGGAGATCCTCCTCCTTGGCGGCGAGCTGCTCCACGAGCTCCCGGTGCTTGCCCAGGAAACGATTGTAGGCGGCAACCCGGAAGGCGTCGAGATGCTAAAAAAAGCAAAAGTCAGAACAAGGCTGACGCTCTAAAGATTCGACCCAACTACTACGTAGTTGGCCTGAACCTCGGGGGCTACACCCAGTGGGTGCACTGGCGCGCCCCCACAAAGAAGAAATTATAAGGAAAAAAGAAGACTTACCAGAACGGCACTCTCCAGGTCACGCGTCCACTCCACCTCGGCCTGGGCGAAGGCCTCAAGCCGTTCCGTCCGGCCTCGCAGGCGGCGGCTGACGGCGTCCAGCGCCGCCTCCTCCTTGGTCTGAGGCCCGAAGACAGCGTCGCCCCCGCTCCGCGCCGGCTGCGGCGCAGCAGCTCGGTGCCCTCCCTGTCAGGGCACCAAGGTGTGCCCCCTGCTGGCCGCTTGCGACGCGGCGAGCACCTCCTCCGACGCCCCTTCCGGCGCCGACGACGACACGGACGCCGGGACGCCCTGCGTCGCCACCACCGGCCCGGCTGCCGGGGTGGCCTCCGGCACCGCCGCCCGCGGTGCCTCCTCCATAGCCGGCGGTGCCTCCGGCGCCACCGCTCGCAGCGCCTCCTCCAAGACGACACTGCCTCCACCACCATCAGCCCCCGCGCGCTTGACCACGTCGGCCCGGGGCGGGGTATCGCGCCCCACCTCCACGACCTCCTGGTCAAGGATCACCACCTCAGCACGGCCTCCACGGCCGCGCTCCCTCACCAACGACGGCTCAAAGACCATCGCCGCCACCACCGTGCCCTCCCGCATCTCGCGCTCCGTGCCGGCTCGCGCGCATGCCGCCTCCGCGTCGGTCCAAGCCTGGACCGATGCCGCCTCTAGCTCCGCCTCGGCCCGGCTCCTGTCCCGCTAGGCCAAGGCCTTGGCGTCGTTCGGGTCCAGGCCAAGGTCCGAGTCGGCCCGTCCCTCCACCTCGGCCTGGTCGGCGAGGTCGGACCGGCTCCTGCGGAACGCGGCCCCTTCGGCGATCGCGGCTTCCGCCGCCGCCCTCGCCGGCGCGATTGGCGACCTGAAGAAGAAGACGGAATGAGCAAAAAAGAAACAAGACTAGCTCAAAAAATCCAGGAGCAAACGAGAAATGAAGCTTACCCCGTCAAGACCGGGACCGGGGTTGGCCTCCCGTGCCCGCCGCCGCGCTTCTTCTTGGCCGGCCTCCCAGCCCCCGCTGGGTCTGCCATGCGCTTCGGGGCCCGGGGTCGCAGCGCGATGCTATCTTTCCCAACGCTCGGCGCCGCCCCATGCGAGGACCCGGCTCCGCCCGCGCCGCCGCCTCCCCCGCCCAACGCCACTACACCAACAGCCGGCGTCAGCATCGCCCGCGCCGTGCCGTGATCAGAAATTCAAGACACATGAAAAGAGAAAAACACAGAACTTACCCGCGCGACGCCCAGCGCCGGCGTCTGATTCGGCCACCTCCTCCTCGCTAGGGGCCGCGGGCTCCTCTGGCGCCACCGGCGCCACCGGCGCCACCTGCGACGGAGCCCGAGCGTAATGATGCCGAATCACGTTCAGAAGTATCACCCGCGTCGCGTCGGGATGAATGAGAAGGTGCGCCGCAGCAAAGTAAGAAAACCAAACACTCACCTGCGGCGCCGGGTTTGACTCGTTGTACGGCGCCTTGCCGAACCGCCAGTCCTCTCCAAGGTTGGCCTTGGAGATGTCATTCACGCCACACGCAATCTGCTCCGCGGACAGCCGCGTCGACCCCATGCGGTTGGGGTCCTGAAAGCCGATCATTTCGCCGATGAGGCAGGAGCGCCTCTGGAGCGGAAGGACCCGGCACATGATGAACGCGGCAAGGAGGTTGGTGCCGGTGAGCCCCTTCTGCGTCCTCATCACCGTTACCCGCTCGCAGAGGTTGACGATCTCCTGCGACGGGCACCTGAGCGAGTAGCCCCAGTTCGTCTTCGCCCGCGGCGGCGCGATGGCGAAGGGCGAAAGATTGATGTGATCCGCGCCAAGGTTGCGGACGTAGAAGAAGGAGTTCTGCCACTTCTTGGCACAATCCTCCAGCGGGATCTTGGGGAAATTCGCCCCCGACCGCTTCGAGATGACGGCGGCGCCGCAGTCGGCGAACTCCCCGGCCGAGGGACCCTGCTGCTTCAAGGAGAAGAAGCGCGCCCAGAGGTCGATCGTGGGCTCGACCCCCAGGTACCCCTCGCAGAGGGCGACGAAGCTGGAGAGCTGGATGACGGCGCCGGCGCCAAGATGATGCGGCTAGAGCCCGAAGAACTCCAGGAACGCGCGGAAGAAGGTGCTCGCCGGTAGCCCGAACCCGCGCTCAAAGTGCGTGAGGAAGACCACGCGCTCCTGCTCCTCGGGCCGAGGCCTCTGCTCGCCGCGCGGCAGGCGAACACCGACGTCCGTCTCCCGTGGCAGGCGCCGCGACGCCCGAAGCTGGATGATGTCCTCGGTGGTGACGTTCAAGCCCATCCAGGAGCCCGACGGCAGCGCCATGGATAGAAGAAGAAGGAAGAAGATGGACGATGGAGGAAGTTCTGCTTGGAGCAGCGGGCGCCGCAGTGCGTCGGTTGCACGAGAGTGAAGGGACAGGAGGGCGCGAGCGAGAATAATGTCTGCCGTCCCCTTGCCCCCCGATTTATAACCCTCGGTTCAAATGTGGGGTAGTGGGATTGTCTGCACGCGCCCGTTCCATTACCCTGCAATAAGTGTGCACGTACACGCGCAGTAACTGCCCGGGGAAGTGCAAACGGCCCCCGGACGCCGCAGTAAATCTGTGCGCGTGGGCCAAGGGCGTGTGGCAGCGGGCCCCAGCCCGTCGCCCAGTCCCGTCACGCGTGTGGCCTGTCAGGCCACTCCGGCTTCCGGCCACCACATGGCGCCCGCGCAAATCCCGAGGGATTGCCCCAAGATTCGACGGACTCCTCGGTTCCCGCCACGGCCAGGATGCCCCGATCCGGTTTCCGAGAAAACCGGCACACAGTGGGTGTTGCCAGACCCGGCGCTCGTGGAATCCGCCTTGCTCAAGGGCGAAATTGCGAAGGCCCACTCATCCGAAGACAGCGGACCTTCACAGCTTCGGGGACTACTGTCGGGGGGATGAACCCCGGGCAGGCAACGGAACCCGGATCCTCTTCAAAAATAGTGGGGCCTGCATCGCCCCTCAAATCGGCACTCACCCGGCCGGGTCGCTCGACCCAGCAAGGCCCGCAACCCGGCCAAACTCTCCGACCCGGCAAGGTACGTCGACCCGGCCTCAGCAACTGGCGCAAGGCAGCCGAACCAGGCACGACCAAGGCTTCCCCAACAAGCCGACCACACCCGTGGCGTGCACCGCAATCCAACCACGGGTCAATACCCGTCCCATCCAGGCCGTACGATGGGACGAGACCTCAATCACCGATGACCAAGACAACAGTGCTTCCACCCATGCCTATGGTAAGCCGGGGCGTGACAACAGTGCCCCTTACCTACCCGCTGACCGGGGCTGGCGTGGCAATAATGCTCCCACCCACACCGCTGACGGCAGCAAGCGGCAACCTAACGGATAGAACTGTGCGTGACTTGACTCGGCCACGCCCTGACAATTGACAAGACGGCGCACAGTCCCCCTAGGCACACGGGGCCCGCACCTAGGGGAACCCGGCGAACCACAAGCCCTCGGCGGGACCTAGCCTGGTATCCCAGACACCGACAATACGGACCCACTGACTCGGCGAATTACCATTGTAACCCTGGGTAGGTTGATCTATAAAACCCCCCAGGAACCCACGCCTACAGAGGCATGTAGCATGTATGATGTACAAGGTAGCATGTGAGAAACAGAGACAAGGGAAAAACAAGCAAGCATAGGACTAGCCACCAAACCGCAACACCAGAGAGAAGGAGCAGCCCAAGCCTTGGCTAGCTTCCTTCCTCCTCCATACAGCTCCAGGAGCCACATTGTACTATCGATCATCCAACTACACTCGGCAGGACTAGGGGTATTATATCTACGGAGAGCCCCGAACCTGGGTATGTCCGGCGTCCCGCGCCCGCTCATGCCAACCTCGCCTCTGGAGCCCACCAGCGCCCTCGAGCCTCCTCCTCTCTTTAGCCATCCCTTGGCATCTACCGTGCGCCCACCACGACACAAACCTTTTAAATTCATGAAGATTTCTGTAATTTAGAAATTTTCTTAATTCTTTTGAACATTTTCAAAATTTAGGGGAAAATTTGTTTTTCGCCCTCCCTAAAACTGGTTTGACATACCGTCCCAAAGAAGGTAACTTAATATCGCAAACATTTAATGTTTCATGTGTGATGTCCCTAATATTGAGCTCATAGGCCTTTCCAAAAAAATGCATGTACGAAAAAAAACCAAAAGCCCATCTTACTGCCTTTTTTTTTGCTTTTGTCCAATGTATCTTTTGTTGGACCATCATGGAATGAGAAAAACGACAGAAATCAGATCGGCTTTCGTGAGCTAGAGTTATATATGACCGTCCAACCCAGTCAAAAGTTAAAATATGAAAAAACAATATGTTTTCATATATAAGAACAGAGAGCATAGATAATAATATAATACAATAACATTCTCATTCCTATGCCTAACTCATCGATCTTTCTTCTACCAAGGTGAATAAAAATGACCATTGTTATAATCTTAGCTGGTTTGGTCTAGACATAGCTTTCGTGGAACTAACATAAAAAATAAGTGAGATATCATAGTGCAGTTTCTGATTACAATGTACTCTTTATCAGTGATATTTTGCACATTACAACTCCATTCTAATGCCTTTTTCTCTTCAATTTACTATTTCTATGCCACAACCACTTGGATCAGTCTTGAGTCTTCGGACGGCCCAAGGCCTAAATTTCTATATAGTTATAACAGGGTAGTGACCCTGCCAGCACGATAATATTCATGCGACGATTGGTCTCGAAAGATTTCATTTAAAAATTTCTCGTCCTTAGATTCCCTTTAAAAATCCCTCTGGAAATGTTCGCATCGATAATAGGAGGAAACAGGAGGAATAACCTATTTTGAGCTCATTGCGTAGCAATATCCTAGTATTATATTCATCACCCAGGACAATACATGCAGCAATATCCTATTATATTCACCGTCCAGGACAATACATATAGGCTGGCCCAAATACCGTACTAGAGCGTAGCCTGTTACATTGGTTTTCTAACATTTTTTCCTTTTCAGTTTGCTTTCTTTTTAAGTTTTAGATATGTATTCTTAAAATCCTTCGGTAATTTACTTAAATTTATTATTATAAAAATCTTCAAGAATTTATAAAAATGAATTAATTTTGAAAAAAATCATGATTCTACAATGATCTTGAATTTCGCAGAAATGCTCACAGATCCTAAATATATTCATGAATTTTTAAATTGTTCTTGAATATCTGAAAATCCTTTAAAAATAATTTTCCTAGCGAGATTCAGAATTTCTTTCTTAATTTTAAAAAAATTATGAATTTTAACAATGGTAATGAATATTTAAAACTCTTCACGAATTTAAAAGTTTTCAGTGAGTACGATAAATTCTTGAGAATTTTAAATTGTTCAATATATGTAAAATGCTAATTATTGTAAATACATTTTTAGTAAATTCAATAATTAGTAACGAGCTTAAAATTATTTTTTGATGAATTAATAGAAAATCAGCCCATATTTTAGAAAATATAGTCATCTCTATGGGTGGCTTTTACCAAGACCGGATGATGTCTCGCGTCAAGCATGATATAATGCGCTAGCCCGATATTGTCTTCTTTCAGTTGTTTCTTCTCTCAGTTCTTACTTATTTGCCTTTTTTATTTATTGTCATTTTCTATATATGTATATATTCTAATTACTATACATACTTTGGGAAAAAAATATAATTTACTTAGTTCTTAAAAATCATGAAGCGCTAAATATTTTTGTGAAGAATGTTTGTTTTCTTCAGTTGAAAGAAAATATCGCCACAATTTTAAAAGTTTAACATGTTTGGAAATATATTCATGACATTTTTCTGTAAAATGTTCAAGAAAATATAAATATTTGTTTACATAATGTGAAAAATATTTGTGCCATTCAAATAAATTTTAGAATATTTAGAAAATGCCCGCGGGTTAGAAAATATATTTATGCCCCTTTGAAAAATATATTCAGGCAATGCGCAAACTTGTTCACGTAAGTTTTAAAAACATATTTTTTTACTATGATAAAAGGATTCATGATATTTAAAAAACATGCAGATATTTGAAAAGAATGTTCATGATATTTTTAAAAATCTACAACCCGTGTAAAAATGTTATATGTGTGTTACTGTGTTTATAAAATATTGAACGTGCATTTCACAAATATTCAACTTGTGTTTGGTAAAATGTCTAATTCCAATTAAAACAATGTTTGACATGTATTTGATTTTTTTATGGATTCAAAACTTATTTGACTTGTATTTGTAAAAATGTTATTGTGTATGCTAAAACCAAAATAAAAATAAATAGAAAAAAAAAAAGAAAACCAGTTGAAAACCATAGAGAAAAAAGTAGAATAGCATTCCCAAGCCGGGTGGAAAATACCTAAAACCGGTTTGTACCAGTACGGATAAGCTTATTGAAACCACACTGTGATCTTGCAGACTAAGGCATAGCCCCACCCACCCAGGTTCAAGGCACGGTACTTGCAATTTGGATTTGTTGCACCAATTATACTCTAAGGGGTTCCCCCACAGTCTTTCTATCAAAAAAAATAAGCAAGAAAAACCAATGGCATCAAAACCTAGGTAGAAGCTTCCCAAAAGCTGGATACATGGGATGGCCCATGAGCGAAGGGTGGTGGGCATTTTCTAGACGAACAACACTATTATCCCTAGAGAGCACGATAATCCCATGGGTGATGGCCCATGATCCGGTTTGTCTTTCTCAAATGTCTGTTTCATCATTATGGTTTTCTAAAATTTTGTTTTTGTTTATTCAGTTGTTTCCAATAGATTGTTTCATTTGGTTTTCCATAAAACATGAATCATTATTTATTAAAAAATGAACATTTTTTTCTAAAATAGAATATTTTATGAATTTTTTGAATATTTTAATAAATGTGTAGATTTTCTAAAAACATTCTAAAAAAAATTTCTTAAATTTGTGCACTTTTTTAGAAATGCAAAATTTTAGGGAACATCATGAGCGATTTCTGAAATTTGGGTTTAAAAAATGCACATTTTTTAATTTGTCTGCTATGTGCGTTAGTGAATATTAGATATACTTTTTGTTTGTTTGTTCTTTATTTTAACAAGTGCCACAAAATGCAAGGGCTGGCGGTTTCATCAGTCCTAGTTGTAGCTATACCATCCTGGACTTTGATTTCCCAGCACAACAATAAGTCTATCACAATAATAGTACTTCTCTTCCCCCCGATAGGGTACGTGAGGCCAAGAAAATCACCATCCCTATTTGGACTCGTAAGCAATGGTAGCCACATAGGAGCAACTAATCAAAAAGGGCTCCTTCGGGTGCCTCCCCCAAAGTCACTTGGGGTGGGTTGAGAGCGCACCACCGCCACGAGTCACGCTCTAGGCGCTCTATCCAGATCTCGGTTTTTAATTTATTTTTCACGCGTCTTCGGCTTTTATTTATTTTATTTTTGTTTTTTTTCTTTTACATTTTCTCCCAACTTTTCTTTGTATTTTGACCCAAAACAATTTTGAAAAAAACATTACGCGAAAAAACTTTTTTTTTCTTCCACGCGAGGCATGACCAGTCCTTCGTAAAAGGGAAAAATGTGTTTTCCATTTTTTTACTAAAACAAGAGACATAAATTTACTTCTCATAGAGGCACGGATTTGTTTTCGTGAGAGGCACGGCCGGGCCACTCGAAAATAAAAAGTGTTTTTCTTTTGTTTTTTCTTTTGCGAGTGGCACAGATTTATTTCTCGTAGAGGCATGGATTTGCTTCCGCGAAAATGAATAAATAAGTTTTTTTCCTACAAAGAGAGGCACGGATTTATTTCTGTGAGAGGCATGACTGTGCCTCTCGGAAAGATAAAAAACACATTTTCATGGAGGCACGGATTTCCTTCCAAATTATGCAATGATTTATTTCTTGTGGAGGCAAGGATTTACTCACGTGGGAGGCACGGTTGTGCCTCTCGCAAAAGGGGAAACTCATTTTCTTCTTGTTTTTTCTACCACAAGAGGCACAGATTTAATTCTCTTGGAGGCACATATTTGCTTCCACGAGGGGCACAACTGTGCCACTCGGAAAGGGAAAACGTGACCTTGGTTCGGTTTTTGTTGTATGGTTTTTTCGCGAAAATATATTTCGTCGAACATATCAACACGGGACCTACTTTTGAAGATCTCGACACAAGGTATCCAACAGTGAAAACAATTCAAGATTTCGATGCGCCGCTTGAGAGATAGAAATGTTTTGAATAAACGAATCCATGAAAAAAATAGAAAACTCCCAAATTGCAACAAGTGGCCTACATGCAGTGCGAACTTGTCTCAACCTGGGTGAGGTGGGAGTGAGCTTTGAAAAGAGTGCTCATTAACTAGGGATTTTGAACCCTCATTACCCATACAAGGCGCACAGGGGACAATCGAATTGTGCCGGCCCATCTAAGGCAGTTGCCGCCAGAATCTCATCTTGTTTTGTTGATATCTTTCTGTTTATTGTTTCACATGTTTTTGAGTTTTGGGGTCTTTTTTATTTTTCTTTTTTTCCTCCCTAGTTTTTTGATCTGTTTCTGTTTGTTTTTTTTCTCATTTTTTTAAATACAAGTTTTTTCAAATTCATTTTTTACAAGTCCATGAATTTGTTTATCATTTTTTGTGATTTTTTAAAATTTTGTGTTTAATTTTCAGATTCACATTTTTTAATAACTAGCACATATGCTCGTGCGTTGCAACGGGAGAAATAATATGAAACAGGAACATCTTTTGAAATTTAAAAACTTTTCGGAGGACAGGAAAATTTAATAAAATCACTAATATTTTTTTACTTGGTGATTTTAAAAAACAGAACGTGTTTTTAACATTCAGAACAACTTTATAAAATGGGTTTTTATAACTCAAAATTTATTTTCAATATGTGAACATTTCAATAAAACAAGAATATTTTTTGAATTTGCACATTTTCTAAAATTGTAACTGTTTTTTTAATCTCTAGCAAATTTAAAAAAGCCTATAATTTTTTGAATTTGAACAACTTTTGGAGCGAGAAAATAAAATTCATAAAAAATAATTCCAAAAATTATTTTGCTAAAAAATTCTAAAAATTTCAGAAATTTACCAAAAAATGAAATTTTGAAAAAATTGTATTTACAAAGAAAGAAAAAATATTAAAGTTCAATGGAAAAAAGGAAAACTAAACAGGAAAGAAAAAGGGAAATAATAAGTAAATTAAAAATAGAAAATGGGCCGGCCTAGTCATGCGCGCGCTGTCCGGCAGTGTTTTCCCTACTACATGAGCAGTAAATTAAGTGGGCTGGGTTCGCTGGGCCAGAGCGCACGTAGCCCTGATACAAAATTCTTGACAAACCATCATTCTTTTCTAACCGATGGAAGCAAAAAATTTAGTACCACTTCAAATAAAAACAATCTTTTTGGCAGTGAACGGATGAAAAAAATCAGAGAAACACACCTTGCTTTATTAGTAGGGGTATATAGATATAGATTTTTGTGAAAAGTTTCAGACTCACTAACAATTTTTGCAATTTCGCAAACTTTTTCAACTTATGAACCTTTGTGACATTAAGGATATTTTTTACCAAGTTTTATTTAATTTTCCAAATTCATGAACAGTTCAGATTTATAATTTTCTTGAAATATATTAACCTTTTCAACTTATGGTCATTATTTAACCGATCGAACATACAAAAGATAAACTTTTTTTAGACACAACAGAAGATCAACTACCTAAAGGGTACCCCTTGCAGGGCTGCGAGGGTCACTTTTGTGGGCTGAGAGCACGCCAAGTGGTGCGTACAGCCGCCGCCATGTGTCGTGTGCTGGGTACATCCTCTACACTTCATTTTTATATTTTGTGTCTGCATGATTTTGGGTTTTAGATGTGTGTTTTTGCCTGGGTATTCAGCTTTTCTGTTTACGCTTGGTTTTCCTTAGTTTTTTGGAGGAAAAGAATTTTTTTCAACAAAAACAAATTTTGCTTCCATGAGAATTGCATATTTGCTTCTCGTGTAGGCATAGATTTGCTTCTCGTGGAGGAAAAAAATATATCAGAATTCATTTCTTTGCACATTATTTTTGCCTTCATGAGACGCACATATTTGCTTTTCGTGGAGGCACATATTTGTTTAGCGAGTGGTTCACGAAAAGGGAAATAAAACTACGATAATTTTTTGCTTCCATGAGAAGTACATATTTGATTCTCGTGGAGACACATATTTTCATCCATAAGAAGCAGGCCCGAAAAGGGAAAAAAATTATGATCACTTTTTTACGTGATTTCTATTTTCTTCCACGAGGCACATATTTGCTTCTGTGAGAAGCACAGAGAAAGGAAAAAAAATAAGGTTTTGTGCTAATTTTTTTTTTGCTTCCACAAGAAGCATAGATTTGCTTCTCGTGGAGGAACATATTTCCTTTTGTGAGAAGCTATTGCTTGTTTTCTTTTTGTCCTTGCACGAGAAGCGAAGATTTGCATCTCATTGAGGCACAGGTCTGCACTTCTAGAACAGATGAAAAATGAAAAATATTGTGCTTTCTGCTCCAGGTTTTTTTATGAAAAAAAGTTCATCAAAACCTGTTAACATGGGATCTTGTTTCACATATCTCAACCCAAGAAATCTAATGGTGAACACATTTCGGGCTTTGAACGCATGTTTCAAATGATAAAATGTTTTGAACAAATGAATCTACAAAAAAGGAAAAATTTCAGGTTGCGACAAAGTGCACCACTTGTCAGTGCCTGAGAAGATGGGAATGAATTTTGCAAAGGGTGCCACTAGACTAGTGATTTCAAACAAACAGGCGAGGGAGACGAACCAAGCAATCTCACACGAGAGGGGCTGTAAGCGTCATTACGCTAGTCAGCGCATAAGGTTTTGACTAGGAACTCTCCGAAAAATCAGTACTTCAGGCGGCACTCTCGTCGGCTGCCAAGCCGGTCGACCTAGCTGGGCCTTGGCTCATACAAAGTAGCAGGAAAACTGAAAAGAAAAAAATGAAACATAATAATATATTCAAAACAATAAAAAAACTAATGTTCTACCATTTTTAGAAAATTTAGAAATATCTTAGCACATCTATAAAATATCCAGGAATTCAGAAAAATAAACGAATTTCAATTGTTTTGGAAAAATTACCAAATGTTGGTGAACCTGAAAAATGTTCGGCAATTTAGGAATATGTCTGCGAATAAAAAATGGTCTTGAATTTCAAAAATGTTTGGGGATTTTAAAAAATCATCAGTTTATAAAATAAGCACACATTTGAAAAAACCCTGACTTTAATAAGATGTTTAGGAATTTTAAAATATTCATGATTATAAACAGTTTCATGAGTTTCAATTTTTTTTGGAGATCTTTAAAAATCCTCATGAATTATAAAAATTGTTGTGATTTCAAAGATGGTTCGGAATTTTTGTAAAATATGTGAAGGAGGTTGATATGCGGTAGGCCTTTCAAACAGACAATTTAGAAACAAGTTGTTCAACAGAAAAACCACATCGTTATTTTTAATCCTTTCTTTTGGTCTCGTTTTAGCAAATGCCATGGTGTGTACCATAGCCCGCGTTCGCATCAGTTCGAGTCAATTGCCTATATTGTCTAAAAATATTCCCGATCCCATCTGCCCTCTTGGTTCGCTCCCGTCCGGGCGGGTACGGAGGCTCCATCCCCGATCCCACCAGCCCACTCTCTTCGTCGCGCACTCGCTCGTCGCCGTCGTAGCCGGCGCAGCAGCGACGCCTTTCCCGTCCCCGTCTAAGACAGAGGGTAGGGGACGGCATCATGACAGTGCTTCTCGGGTGGCGACAAGGCGTTGGAGGCGGTGATAGATGGCGCCGCCCTAGTGGCTGGGGTCTGGTTCGAGACGGAGAGGCGAGCGGTGGTGAAGCTCTGGCGGCGACAGTAGGTCTGATCTAGGCCTTCAGGGTGCGATCTGGGCCATATGGACCTGTTCTAGTCGATCTGTTGCATGCGTGCGGTGCTACGCCCGCCTTCTCCTTTGCTAATCCGACCGGCGGTGGGGGGTACTGCTATTGCTGTATAAGGAGGCGGTCCTAGGGTTCTTCTGGGGCAAAGGTGTCGATCTGTTTGTGGCTAGTCCTTCTTGATCTGGCCGTTCACTAGTTTTGGAATGCTCCACCGGAGATCTTCATTGGGCGCATGATGCCTGAGATTGTTGAATCCGATGGAATCTGGACATGTGTGTCCTTATATCAGCTCGTGCGGCTTCAGAAGGACGTGGCGGAAAGCTTCGTTGTCTGTTGACATCATGGGACATGTCGGTGTTTCGATTTCCATGATGTAGACAGTTGCGTGGAATGTCATAACGACTGAGATTTGAGGACTAGTAATGGCGGACCGAGTCTTTGAGGCGATGAAGACTATGCTTGGCGATTCGTGACTTGTAGTAGCTACCTCAGCAAGTGGGGGCGACGACATTTGAGGAGTACAAAGTCTTATCTGTCAGGGTGAAAATCCAAGGTTTGACCTTTGTTGGTTGTAGCTGGCAATGTCCATGTTGTAGGCATTGTTTTGAGAGCCTAGACTTTCTTCAGGGTGAAAACCTAAGATATTTGATCGGGCAACATCGGCGCTTATGCGGTGTGTCCTTCTTGGAGGCGCCCCTTTTGGAGAATGTGGACTCTGGGTGTTGTCTTTGGCGATGGTTTGTACTGTAGCTGCAGGAATTGCTCATTATGACGACCCCTTTCCTTTTTTCTTCTTCTTTGTTTTGTTTTTTGGTTGTGTGCATCTGTAATGTCTTTGGACATTTGGTTGGTGCAGAACCTGGGTATAATTGGTACCTCCGTGATAATAATATATTCCCTTTGTCAAAAAAAATGTCTAACATTAAAACAGTTTGAGTCTATGGACTTCACAAGGTCTAGCTAGGCCCGCCATGACTATGCCTTACTTATTTGTTTTCTTTTTGAGAAAAATATCTTGCTTATTTGTGAGATGTAGTACACGCTCGTCTGCTCGCCATGCCTAGAGGTCAAGATGCCAATGGGGCCCCAAAGCCCACATACCCGTGGGTTTTTACCCTATAAAGGGACGGGGAGGGCATGTTTCTAACCATGCGGGGCTGCTGCTAGGTAAACTATAAAATCCAACATGTTTGGCAGGCCCGAATCCGTTTCAACACTACCCGAACCTGAACACCGCCATACTCGTCAAAATATCTAGTAGCATACGGTGATCCACCAATTTCCAGCCATCCACTCAACTGATCCAACCTTGAGCCCTCGACGGCACGAACACGACCGACCCAGGGCCTAGGCTACTATTTATCCCATGTTTTGCTACTTAAATATGCTGATTTTTGTTGTTGCTATTGCTCTAATATGCTCATATTTTTCTTTGAAAAGTTGATGTTTTCGCTAACTGCTCATTGGGACGGGTTCCCTAGGAGTTCAGAAAACCCGACGTGTTTATGGGATGGAAAAAAAAAAACTAACCCCGTGCACGTGGACGGTGACGGGATTGCGGTTTTCTCACCGAGACAGGTTTGGGTAAGCAAAACCCAGTAGGTTTCGTCCCCGTTGCCATCTTGACCCAGTGGTGGTAGTATTTTTCTGCTTATTGTGCTATTGTTTATTGGGAAGCTAGGTTCTGATGGTATTTAGGTAGGTTTTCGATTTGGTTTTTTTTTTGTTCTTTCAGTTTATTCTAGTTCTGCTTCATATTTTTTTCTTTTTCTGTTTCTTTTATTTTATTATTTTTTTATTTTGCTTTTATCATATTAGTTCATTTATAAATTTTTCTGTCCATTTCCCCTTTTATTTACTTTCCTTTTTAATCATTATTTTGAATAATTTTTGCATTAAAAAATTTTGGTCATGTGTTAACAAATGTTGGTCGAGTATTAAAACCTGTTTATGGTGTACTAAAACTGTTCATTGATTATGTATAATGTGTTCAATTTTTATTTAAAAATGCTCACCATGTTTAGTTTGTATTTAAAAATGCTCATCATGTATTAAAAATTTATTATTTATTAAAAAATTATTGATTGTTGAAAATGTGTTCATTGTGAATCAAATATTGCTCGTCATGTATTTGAAAATGTTCATCGAACAAATGAAAGAGTGCATCAAGTATTAAAATGTTCAGCATGTACTTACAAAAGTATCCATCATGTAAAAAAAACTGGTCATTGTGTACTGTAAAATGTTTATCTTGCATTAAGAATTCTTTACTTATCATATTTTTAAACATATAGTTCCAGGAAAATATGTTCGTGACTCCAAATTTTGTTTTGGAATTGGGAAAAATGTTCCCATTTTCAAAAGTCTTCGTGATTTTTTAAAAAGTTCCTGTTTTTCGAAAATGACATAGTTTTAAAAAATTGTTTAGAAACTTGGATAGTGTTTGCGTTTCTTAGAACATTCCGTCTTTTCGCTAAAAATGTTGGAAGTTCAAATTTTGTTCATTCTTTTGAAATATGTTCGGGGTTTCAAAATTTATTCATTTTTGTTAAAAATTTAAAATTTAAAATTGTGCTCTAATACTTTTAAAAATTGTTCCAATTAAAAAAACTCCTTAACATAACTTTTTCTTGTTTTTAGAAAATATTCACATTTTTCATATTTGTTTGAAATTCCAAATTTTGTTCACATTTCTTCAAAAAATCTGTCGTGTTTCTAGAAATGTCTTCAGATTTTCAAAAATATGTATGCTGCTGTACACGTACAGAAAATAACATCCAACAGGGAATATCCCGCAACAATATGTTCCTAAATAAGTTCGCGATGCGTGTTTGTACACATGTGACCATTTACTCTAGTAGCTAGCAGCGCCCTCCTGCAGAGCGACGTAGCGTGTTTGATTCCTGGTGGCGTCTCGTTTAATTTTTCGATTTTTTTTCTGCTGTTAGCAACTCGCGGTTCCTCTTAGTGGGCCGGCCCAGTCACATGGCTCCGGTGTGCGTCGCGTTCCCTATTCGCCGCAAAATGCGGCGCATAGGGGATCTCCCCAATGTATAAAGTATAAAGGCACCAGCTAGCCAGCTATCTGGTAGGCTGGGCTTCCACTCTCCCAGTCCGACAACAAATCGGTGATGGCGGCCAACCGTGTACATGAAAAGTTAACATGCTTCAATATAGTTATGTACGCAAGTCAACATATGTGTCTCATAGTAATGAATTTCTCCAATAAAAAGGTATGTATTTGAAAATATTCATATATATTTAGAATTATTCAAATATTTTGAAGAGTTGTTCATGTTTGTGTGGGGGTATGTTCATATACTTTGGGGAAAATGTTCACATATTTCCCCCAAAGGGAAAACCATCACATAAAATAAGGCGAGCAACATGAAGCACACAATAAATGAGAGGAATGAAATAACCACATATTCACTATTTCGACACTTCGGCTCATGGCTAGGCTTCACATGGTCTTAACATGGGATTGATGTAGATTGCAACTATTTTAATGAATAGCGTGTTGGTCGAGTCTTGAAGTTATGACTTGTTGGTTCTAGTGGATTTTTTTTTCGAAAAGGGGTGCTTTATTACTTAAAAGGTTTAAGAATTACACCCGGCCTCTGCATAACTAAGATGCACACAGCCAACAAAGTTCTCACACCAAGCCAAAATAAAAGAATAAGGCGATATACAAGGAAAATGAAATCTGTATAATGCCTAAACTGAAGGTGGCCCAATCCTGAGATCATGTTGCCACGCACGTTGGATAAAAATATCCCTCGCCGTAGCCTCCAATCGTGTACACACCTCCATAAACAGGTCTCAATTCTCCACTCGTTGTAGAGAGAACCATTAACAAAGAGTCTCGGTACATCTGTAGATAACCTGCATAAGAGAAGTACTTTTATCACTAAAAACCTTATCATTTCTACATAGCCAAAGCGACCAAATCACGGCAAGCGCTCCCACCCTGATAAGAATTCTAAGCTTGTGATCAATCCCATGTAGCCAGTGGCCAAATATATTAGCAACACTACAAGGAGGATACAAGCCAGATGCTATTTGGATGACTGACCATATAAAACAAGCCAATTTACATTGGAAGAATAAATGTTTTATTGTCTCATCATGCGGACAAAAGACACATTGTGTACTTCCATGCCAATTCTTCTTAATAAGGTTATCTTTAGTAAGAATGAATCCGCGACGAAGATACCTTGCAAAGATTTTATTCTTAAGAGGTATCTTCATCTTTCAGATCTTCTTATTATTATCAACTGACACGTCAGAATGGATCAAAGCTCTATACATAGAATCTACTGAGAATTTCCCATTCCCATGTAGGTTCCAACGAAATACATCGGACCCTTGTGACAACTGTACCGTGGCTAACCGCTGGGGTAGTATGTTCCATGATTGGAGTCTAGGTCCAATTAAATCCCTTTTGAACGTCACATTTGGCGGAAACGCTTCCAAAACCTTGGCGGTAGTATCACCCTTGTGACGCACAATATTGTACAGAGCTGGATATTGTTCACGGAGTGTAGCATTACCTAGCTAGTTATCCTCCCAGAATCTTATTTCCGAGCCATCCTTAATTAGGAAGGAACCATAGCGGAAGAAATATTTCTTCGTTGCCATTAGTCCCGCCCAAAAATGGGAGTCCCCAGGCTTCCAGTATACTTCTGATACCGCCTTTGAACCCACATATTTTCTTCTAAGGAGGGTTTGCCATACAACATTATCGGTGTCAAAAACGGCGGATCTCGGGTAGGGGGTCCCGAACTGTGTGTCTAGGCGGATAGTAACAGGAGACAAGGGACACGATGTTTTTACCTAGGTTCGGGCCCTCTCGATGGAGGTAAAACCCTACTCCTGCTTGATTAATATTGATGATATGGGTAGTACAAGAGTAGATCTACCACGAGATCAGAGAGGCTAAACCCTAGAAGCTAGCCTATGGTATGATTGTTGTTCGTCCTACGGACTAAAACCCTCCGGTTTATATAGACACCGGAGAGGGCTAGGGTTACACAGAGTCGATTACAATGGGAGGAGATCTACATATCCGTATCGCCAAGCTTGCCTTCCACGCCAAGGAATGTCCCATCCGGACACGGGACGAAGTCTTCAATCTTGCATCTTCATAGTCCGGGAGTCCGACCAAAGGTTATAGTCCGGTCATCCGGACACCCCCTAATCCGGGACTCCCTCAGTAGCCCTCGAACCAGGCTTCAATGACGACGAGTCCGGCGCGCAAATTTGTCTTCGGCATTGCAAGGCGGGTTCTTCTCCAAATCCCATGTACCTGTTGAATAGTGTCCGGCTTCTGGTGAATGTTGGGCTCCTTGGCTTCTGCGCCCAATAATGGCCATCTTCCACGTGTCAAACGAATGCGAAAAGCCAGGGTGTTTTTTCATTTACCTCCCTAGTTGTGCAAATGAGCTGCCTATAAAAGAGATGGGGATTTAGATCCGAATCACACCATCCTCCCTTCGCGAGCTTTCATCAGAGCGCATTCGACAGAGATCCATTCCATCATGGCCGGTCGATGCAGCTCCTCCTCTCGCCCTCCCAGTCCTCAACCTGGATATTGGGAGAGATGATCTGACCCGCACAGTGAGCTAGTGGCGCTCCAAGCCAAGGGGTTACTCCCCCCGGCCTACATGGTCCCGGTTCGAGCCGGGCTCGCCACCTATAATGGTGGAGAGCAAGCGGAGAGCGTCCCCAATCCCTCCAAAGGAGAGAGCCTTACGCCTGCCTCCATATTGCATATTGCGGTCTTCGTAGCCCTTTGCGAGCTGTTTTTGGGTATCGAGGCTCATTTCGCGTTGTGGAAGAAGCTGTTCTGCCTCGTGCCCCATTCTCATGAGGGGTCGATATATCAAGTGGGCGGAGCCGAACTATGGCGCATCGCCGGGACCAGATATCTATCCGGAACCCCAAAGAAGGCGCCCGAAGACTGGCCTTCAGAATGGGTTTATATAGAAGACGTCCCCCTGCTGGACCCTATTCAGGTCGGCCTCCCCGAGTTCGACAATGCTCCTCTGACGAAGCGCCTAATGGAGCCCTCAGAAGGAAGGTGACAAGGACGTCCTTTACCTGATGAACCGGATAAGGTTGTTAGCCCATTCGGACTGACCATGATCGAGGTCATGGCCACATGCATTATGCGGGGGGTGCGGCCACTTCAGTACAGAGGCCACCCTATGTGGGATTTCAACGGGGAGGACGACGCCACCCGGTGCGGCCGCAAGGGGCCGGATTCGGCTGCCACTCTAATGAAGATCTTGTCCTCTTTGTACAAGGGAGAAGAGGTGGAATTCCTTCGAGTCAACCCTCGGGGCGAATTTTCTATGTACAACCCTCCAAGCTGGGTAAGCGAACACTTTCACTTGCCCATCCGTTTTCATATTCCCATAGTTAAGTACTTAGTCTAGCAATTTCAACACAGGAGCTACACCAGACTGTAAAGAAGATAAACAGCCCTCCTCCACAACCCGAGGACCCGGAACGGTCCCTCGATCCGGACTCCCAAGAGGACTCGGACTTATGTGTGGAGCTGATTGATGGGGTGTTTCATCAATTAAGCAAGGACAACACCTTAGTGGCCATTACGGCCGATTATCCCGGACTACTTCCCGCCTCACAAGTAACCAAGACCGAAGTCCCAGCACTCTTAAAATGATTCATCCGTGCTTATTTTTTATCACCGTATACCGAAGGCGTCTTTGTAGGGGAAGTCTTTGAGGCGGAGGGCCGAGCCTGCGGTGGCTAGCCAACAAGGGGCATCAAGGTCCGGCAGGCTGAAAAGGAGTGCGGTCCGGATTGAGACGCCGACGCAACGGTAAGTCGTGCCATTTTGTCCCTCGGGTTTTATTCCCTCGAGGTGTACCAATCCTCATGCTCTTTTCAGGAAAAAGAGCGCTCGCCGGATTATATCCGGAGAGGTTGCCGATCGCGCCTCCACCGGCCAGGCTCCAAGGTCGGGTCCGGAAGCGGAGGCGAGCACGAGGCGCGCACTGGACGTTCCTCCGACAGAGGATGCGGACGGTTTGTCTGCCACCAATTCAGAGGTGGAGAGTGCCATGAATCACAGGCGTCGCCGGACAGTTCTTCGTGACGCTTGTTTCTCCCAAGAGGCGTTAGATGCCTTCAATACGGGAGATGCGTACCTCCGTGCCGCTCAAAATGGTCTAGCCAAAGCCACAGAGCAGTATATAAAAGACATACGGGTGAGAAAATTTGATGGTTATATATATCAGTAGCCCCCGAGACTTGAAACAGTTAGAATAACTGATTTAAGGATCACTTGTTATGCAGGATCTTACAGGAAAGAATACCCAACTGTCCCAGGAGCTGGAAGAGTGCAAAGCCCAACTTGAGGCTGCACTAGCCGCGGCGGGGGAGGCCAAGGAGACCCCCTCTGCTAATATATGCTTCGAAAGATAAGTATGCTGCGAAGTGCGGCACGTGTAAAAGTCTGACAATAACATTGCAGATGGCACCGGAGTGGATCCGGACAAACAACCACTCTTATGCCGGTTAAAGGCCGGTGAGAGCGTGCTTACAAGGGTGAGGAAAGAGAAGAATAAGCTCCAAGATGCCAACACCCAGCTGGGCGAGGAACTAAAGGACGTTCGTGCTCAGCTGTCGGACTCCGTGAAGGAGAATCGGCGGCTTCGACGCGGCATTTTTAGTAAGTGCTTGAGCGAACTACGAAAAGAAGAGTTCGGCGAGGAAGTCGATTGAGAGAGTTACGTCTGTAGGTATGCTGACGGGTCGACCTGCCAAGGAAATGCCCGGTTCTACGGGTGACCTTCTTCCCGAGCTCACACTACTGCACGAACGAGTTTGGCAGGTGATGCAAGGCATCGCCCAGGCCTTGTGGCCGTCCGTCTCCATGCCCGAAGGCCTTGGAGAGCTTGCAGAGAAGCTGAAGGGAGCGCGGCGGCGCTTCCGATTATGGAAGATATCAGCCTGCCGTCAAGGCGCCAGGGAGGCCTGGACCATGGTGAAGACGCGGTACACGAAGGCTGACCCAAACCACATGGCCGAGGTCGGACCTGTAGGGCCCGATGGGAAGGAGATCCCTGTCAGTTCAGTGTACGGCCAAGTAGAGTTGGCCGCCAAATATTCCCAACAGGACTGTAAACTAGACAGCCTGTTGGATGGTATTGAAGAGGAATATACCCAGTCACATTGACCGTGTAATTTAAAATGACATGTAAAATGCCTTCTAGCCGGATTGTAGATCGTTTGTCATGGCGGACCTTTTGGCTTCAACCTCGGGACCCAATAGTCCAGAGTATGTCCGAATACCCTCTCGGTTATATAAGAACCGGGGCATGCGTGGAGACCAGGCGTAGGGGTCATTAGTGCTTTATCAGACAAGTGCCCAACTAGTTATGTTATATTACATGGCTAGTAAGAAACATCTTCCGAGGAGAATAGTTCCGTTAGGGGTTCCTTTCCCTGGGAGGCATGCCCTAAAGTGCATGTCCGGACTGCGAAAAAAGCAGAAAAGCATCTGGGGGCGGATAAATAAACGAGGTAAAAATCATCTTTTAGTTCACCGACCGAATATTTCCTTAAGAACGCTAGCTTTCGGCTTCACCCAGTCTGAGGTACACATCCGGCTGACCCGGCAGTAACAATCGCAGAGGTGCTCCCTTTACCACCTAGCCGAACAATCGGGAACGTAGGGGTAAGCACAGGAGCCAGGCAACCCAGCTTGGCCAAAACTTAAGTCATATCGATGCATATAATGGTGAATAAAAGGTACATGCGGAAGTGTGACACATGTGTTGGGCATGAGGCCCGTATAAACAAGCTTCTGCTAAAGAAGCCCCCAGGTATAATGAGCGCGGATAGCGCGTCAGGTGTTTGCCAACGAGGCGCAAACAAGCCCTCAAAGGCTGTAAGAGAAAAGGAGGGAGAAGGAGAGAAATATAAGACAGCTAATATGTAAAAAATAGATAGAGGAAGGAGGCGAACACAGAGTCTGGCGCTAGGCGTAGAATCTTCGTAGACGGGCTGCGTTCCATGGGTTCGGCTCGAGTCGGTTGTCCGACGCATCTCGCAGACGGTACGCTCCACCAGTCAGGACTTGGTCAATTATGAAGGGACCTTCCCATTTGGGCTTGAGTTTGTCCTTTTTCTTGTCCGACAGGCGTAGAACTAATTCGCCAACATTGTAAGTTTTGGTCCGTACTTCTCTGCTTTGATATCTTCGAGCCTGTTGTTGATAGAATGCGGAACGGGCTTTGGCCACGTCGCGCTCCTCCTCCAAGGCGTCTAAGTTGTCCTGCCGATCGAGTTTGGCTTCTCTTTCTTCTTACATGCGCACGCGAGGTGAGTCATGAATTATGTCGCAGGGCAGAACTGCCTCTGCGCCGTATACCATAAAGAATGGTGTGAATCCGGTAGTGCGATTCGGCGTGGTCCGCAGCCCCCAGAGTACGGAGTCGAGCTCCTCTACCCAGTGCATATTAGATTCCTTGAGGGATCGCATTAACCTGGGTTTGATGCCGCTCATGATTAGACCATTTGCTCGCTCGACTTGACCGTTAGTTTGTGGGTGATAGACTGAAGCGTAGTCGAGCTTGATGCCCATGTTTTTGCACCAGAGTTTGACCTCATCGGCCGTAAAGTTCGTGCCGTTATCAGTGATCATGCTGTGGGGGACGCCGTAATGTTGTACGACCCCTGATATGAAGTCTATCACCGGTCCGGATTCGGCCGTCTTAACAGGCTTGGCCTCTATCCATTTGGTGAATTTGTCCACCATGACCAGTAAGTATTTTTGCTTGTGGGTTCCCCCTTTAAGGGGTCCGACCATGTCAAGCCCCCAGACCGCAAAGGACCATGTGATGGGTATAGTTTGGAGGGCAGTGGGTGGCATGTGGCTTTGGTTAGCAAAGAGCTGGCAACCAACGCATCGGTGGACTAAATCCTGAGCATCTTCCCGGGCCGTCGGCCAATAAAATCATGTACGGAAGGCCTTGCTTACAAGGGCCCGGGCTGCGGCGTGGTGTCCGCCGAGTCCGGCATGAATTTCAGCCAGAAGGTTCTGCCCTTCCTCCGGTGGTGCTTTTCTTATAAAGCTCTCCTTCGTAGACTTTATAGGCTTTAGATCGCCGCACTATGCAGCGTGCCTCATTTTGGTCCTTGGGAAGTTCCTGCCTGGTTAAGTAGGCTAGGAATGGTTCTGTCCACGGGGCAATGACTGCCATTATTACGTGGGCTGAGGATGTTACTTCGTTGGCCGGGCCTCCCGTTGTGTAAGAGTGTTCGGAGTCAGGCGGTGCGGCTGGGTCCGGGCTATTATTTCCGGATTCCCCTTCCCATGATACGGATGGCTTGAATAGCCTTTCCAGGAAAATGTTGGGGGGGACTGCATCGCGCTTTGCGCCAATGCGTGCCAAGACGTCTGCTGCCTGATTGTTTTCCCGGGCTATATGGTGAAATTCGAGCCCTTCGAACCGAGCTGACATTTTTAGGACGGCGTTGCGATAAGCTGCCATTTTCGGATCCTTGGCGTCAAAGTCTCCATTTATTTGGGATATTGCGAGGTTCGAGTCCCCACGCACCTCTAGACGTTGAATGCCCATGGAGACTGTCATCCGGAGACAGTGTAGAAGGGCCTCGTATTCGGCTGCGTTATTGGAGTCTGTATACATTATCTGGAGTACGTACTGAACTGTATCTCCTGTTGGGACGTCAAAACGACGCCAGCCCCCAGACTAGCTAACATTTTGGAGCCGTCGAAGTGCATGCCCCAATTGGAATATGTGCCGTACTCTTTAGGGAGTTCGGCTTCAGTCCATTCGGCGAAGAAGCCGGCCAAAACTTGCGACTTGATGGCTCGCCGTGTCTTGTAGGTTATGTCGAACGGGAGGAGCTCAATGGCCCATTTGGCAATCCGGTCCATCACGTCGCGGTTGTTTATAATGTCGTTAAGAGGTACTTCGGAGGCTACTGTTATTGAACACTCTTGAAAGTAGTGTCGCAGCTTCCGGGATGCCATAAACACCGCGTACGCTATCTTTTGATAATGTGGATACTGTGACTTGCATGGAGTGAGGACAGTGGACACGTAGTAAACTGGCTTTTGAAGGGGGAATTTGTGTCCGTCCATTTCTCGTTCGACGACGAGTACTGCACTTACAACTTGATGAGTTGCTGCAATGTATAATATCATTGGTTCGCTGATGTTAGGCGCGGTCAGGACTGGGTTTGTTGCCAATATGGCTTTTATTTCTTCGAGTCCGGTCGTGGCAGCATCCGTCCACTCGAAGTGTTCGATGCGCCGGAGGAGGCGATAAAGGGGTAATGCCTTTTCTCCCAAGCGGGAGATAAAGCGGCTTAGAGCCGCCACGCATCCAGTCAATTTTTGTATTTGTTTGAGGTCCTTTGGAATATCCAATTGTGACAAAGCTCGGATCTTGGCTGGGTTTGCTTCAATTTCTCTACCGGATACAATGAAGCCCAAGAGCTTTCCGGCTGGTACGCCAAAAACGCATTTTTCCGGGTTAAGCTTGATGTCATATGTTCGGAGGTTATCGAATGTGAGCCTCAAGTCGTCTACTAGAGTTTTGACATGCTTGCTTTTGACGACCACGTCATCTACGTATGCCTCCACTGTTTTGCCGATCTGGTTTGCCAGACATGTCTGAATCATGCGCTGATATGTTGCGTCGGCGTTTTTGAGCCCGAAGAGCATTGTGTTGAAGCAGAATGGGCCGTATGGGGTAATGAATGTCGTTGCGGCTTGGTCTGGCTCTGCCATCTTAATTTGATGGTAGCCGGAGTATGCGTCGAGGAAACACAATGAATCGTGTCCTGCGGTGGCGTCGATAATTTGATCGATGCGGGGGAGGGGGAAGGGGTCCTTTGGGCAAGCCTTGTTGAGGTCCTTGAAATCGACGCATAGGCACCAGGATTTGTCCTTCTTTAGTACCATCACCAGGTTTGCTAGCCAATTCGGATGTTTTATATCTCTGATGAATCCGACCTCCAGTAGTTTGGCTAGCTCCACTCCCATGGCTTGTCTTTAGGCTCAGAGAAACGCCGAAGAGCCTGCTTGACAGGCTTGAATCCTTTTAGGATGTTTAGGCTGTGCTCGGCCAGCCTGCGTGGGATTCCTAGCATGTCTGAAGGGTGTAGGCAAAAATGTCCCAATTTTCGCGTAGGAATTCTCGTAGTGCGGCGTCTACATCAGGGTTTAATTGCGCCCCGATGGAGGCCGTTTTTGTAGGGTCCGTTGCATGGACTTGGAATTTGACTATTTCGTCTGCCAGTTTAAAGGAGGTGGACTTGGATCTTTTATCGAGTATTACGTCATCCCTGTTCACCGTAGAGTGCAGCGCAGTCAGTTCTTCGGCCGCTAGGGCTTCGGATAGTGCCTCAAGGGCCAGTGCGGCTGTCTTGTTTTCGGCGCGAAGTGCTATGTCCGGGTCACTAGCAAGAGTGATGATCCCGTTGGGTCCGGGCATTTTGAGCTTCATGTACCCGTAATGGGGTATAGCTTGAAAAATTGTGAAGCCTCTCGCCCTAATAGAGCGTGGTATCCGCTGCTGAACGGGGCCACTTGGAACATGACCTCCTCGGATCTGTAATTATCCGGCGTGCCGAACACCACATCCAGTGTGATTTTTCCTGTACAGCACGCTTCCCGACTTGGGATTATTCCTCTAAAGGTTGTGTTGCTTCGCTCAATGCGGCTCGAGTCTATTTCCATTTTTCAAAGGGTTTCCTCACAAACGGGGTTCAATCCGCTGCCACCGTCCATAAGTACCTTGGTAAGTCGAAAGCCGTCCACTATCGGACTGAGGACCAATGCGGCTGGTGCTCGGGCTGTTCGGAATTTAGGTTCATCACTGGCATTAAAGGTAATAGCCGTGTCACTCCATGGGTTTATTGTTGCTACTTGGTAGACTTCGGCAAGGCTGCGGAGTGTTTGTTTCCACATATTATTTGATGCGAAAGTCTCGAAGACTGTCAATACCGTACTGGTATCCCTGGGGTGGTGCTCTGTGAATTCTGGAGTTAAAAGCTCCTCGCCACTTTTGGCCACCTGCCGGAGTATCCAACATGCTCTAAGGTCGTGAGTTGGTGCGACGCCCTCTGTACTATGAATTTTACAGGGTCCATTGAGCCATCCCTCCAGTACGGTTCCATGCCCTATAGAGGGTTTTTGTTTTTTGGTGTTTGACCCAGGTGCCTGGCGATAATGCACCGTTTTATTTTGGACTGGGGTTGTATTCTGGGCCGGATCGTCCCAGAATTTTATTTCGATTTTTCGGACATTTTCCATCGCACATTATTTTTGTACTATGGATGCCAAGTCAGCGAAGCGTGTCATCTCACGGCGACTTATGGCGTTGAGGATTCCGATGTCCGTGCAATTATTGCAGAAGGATGAAATTGTATCCTCTTCGCGGCAGTCCTCTATCCTGTTCATAACCAGTAGGAATCTGGCCCAGTAATGGTGTACTGTTTGCATGGGCTCTTGCCGGATTTGCGATAGATCCCTTATGTTTGGGTGGGCGGGTGGATTTAAATCCGGAACCTCGCCCGATCTGAGGCTCAGGGGCCAAGGAGTTTCCGAACTCGGAAGCTTAGGTTCTTGGATGTTGTCCAATGAATCTGACCCGCTGCCTGACTTTAGGTTCAGGGCTTGAGTGACGTCCTCCCCTCCGCGGATATCCGGCTTGGAGGGATCGGGAATTCGGACATAACTAGTCCTTAAGATAGATGAAGTCTTGCCGCATTGTTCCTCCACCACTGCAACGTGGTGGGTGACCTGGGGAGAGTTATTCTCTCTCAGATCGGGTTTAAGACCAATCTGATCGTAGTCCGTAGCGACTCCCAGGGCGGCGATGCGATTCAAGAGCTCGTTTAAGGAAGAGAGCTTCATCGGATCTAGCTGCTCGGCGAGTTCCGAGTTGACGTGGAGATTGCTTTCGATGACCCGAGAAGTCATCGTCGGCGCGGTAGCCGAACAGGCGGTCATGAGAAAACCGCCTAGCCGGAGAGTTTGGCCGATAGCCAAAGCTCCTTTAGCCACAATGCCGTCTTTAAAGATGGGATGAGGCATCCTTCCTGATGGCGACGACATAGTGGAACTCTCAATGAAAGCACCAATGTCGATGTCAAAACCGGCGGATCTCGGGTAGGGAGTCCCGAACTGTGCGTTTAGGCGGATGGTAACAGGAGACAAGGGACACGATGTTTTTACCCAGGTTCGGGCCCTCTCGATGGAGGTAAAACCCTACTCCTGCTTGATTAATGTTGATGATATGGGTAGTACAAGAGTAGATCTACCACGAGATCAGAGAGGTTAAACCCTAGAAGCTAGCCTATGGTATGATTGTTGTTCGTCCTACGGACTAAAACCCTCCGGTTTATATAGACACCGGAGAGGGCTAGGGTTACACAGAGTCGGTTACAATGGGAGGAGATCTACATATCCGTATCGCCAAGCTTGCCTTCCACGCCAAGGAATGTCCCATCCGGACACGGGACGAAGTCTTCAATTTTGCATCTTCATGGTCCGGGAGTCCGGCCAAAGGTTATAGTCCGGTCATCCGGACACCCCCTAATCCGGGACTCCCTCAACCATCTTCCGTCAATAACTTAAACAACCATTTACTGAGAAGGACCCTATTCTTAACCTCAAGGTCATGAATGCCCAACCCGCCTTGGTTCTTGGGACGGCAAACCACACTCCATTTAGCCAGCCGATATTTCTTTCTCTCGCTATCTCCTTGCCAAAAGAATCTCGATCGGAAGTAACCCAATCTATGTAATACTCCTTTCGGCAACTGAAAGAAGGAAATCATATATAGTACCATATTACTTAGTACTAAATTTATGAGGACCAACCTTCCACCCAGAGATAGCAGTTTACCTTTCCAACTGCTAACTCTTTTTTATAGTCTCTCCTCAACGTATTTTCATTCAGCATTTGTGAGTCTCCGATAATGTATCGGTATCCCCAAATAAGTGTTCTAGTGGATGCATGATCCATGCAGTTACTCCAAAATTTCAGAGGCGTCAAATATATTTCAACATGTGAAACACAAAGTACCTCCAACGACATAAAGTCTCCCATTGTTCTCCTTCGAGCCTGAACAAACAAAACACAAGCTCAAATCACCAGTGGTAAATGTTGAGGCCACCTCCATGCCTTCACAAACTTTTTAAAAGCATGAGCCCGCACTCTGGAATGTTTCGGACGAGCCCAAAATACCAAAAGAAACAAGCCACACAATGAGCTCAAGATGGATTCATATTCTCCAGGGGCAGCTCGTCTTTCATTTCCTCAAAGGTTTGACGGCATTTGAGAATCCTGGATCTTCAAGGACGGTGGGTAGAGACTGCAGGCTTAGATTTTGTGGATACCCAAAAATAAATTTTCGTATAAAGTTGGGAAGAAAAATGACCACATGTTAGAATATGGAAATTTTCTTTTGCATGGGGATAATACACTAGGAAGGGAATGGGGATGACTCACTCAACAGGCGGACGCAATACGGCGACTTGTAGGCAGCCCGGCGATAACCCATGGTGAGGCGAGTGAGCCAAAATTGTGGTGGCTGGCTTGGCTTCCCATGGAACAAAAGGCCACTTACAACTCGAGAGGTTACATGCATGTGACGTAACTATTACACGCACCGACGAGACACACCTACTACATAGTACCGCTTGCTTGCCTCTTGGGTGGTTTAGGCACTGTCCCACGCATGCATGCACATACTTTCTCCGTCCACGAATAAGTGTACCTCTACCTTTTGGTCCAAGTCAAAGTTTTAAAATTTTGACCAACTTTATATAAAAGAGTAGTAACTTATATGACATCAAATTGGCATATTATGAAACTACATTTCAAAACGAATCTAGTGATACTAATTTAGTGCCATAAATGCTGATACTTTTTCCTATAAAGTTGATCAAAATTTTAAAACTTTGACTTAAGACAAAGGCTAGATGTACACTTATTCGCGGACGGAGGGAGTATTAAGTAGTATCTAAAATAGGAGCCAAGCACACCCTCATATGGGTGCTTCACCACTCATTAATAAGAATAATTCCAATAAGCAGCAATACCCCACGGGGGATGCGATTTGGACCGTACGTTGCACCACGCGTGTTTGCACCAGCTAACCTAGCTAGGCCGGAATGAAAAGTTAGAAGAATACAAGAGTGATAGAGATGTGTGAGTGACAGATGCGACAATCAAGTTGGTGACATCAGGTACGGCAATAAGCCCAACGAAGGATCCAGATTAAGGCCAAGTGGAATAAGCCTACGGGCTGATGTGGCATCTACCGGGTCCACGTAGTAGAAATTAGGGGGGCAACTCCAATGCGCCGACGCAAACGGACATGGATTTTGTCCATATTTTGTCCGTTTTGGTTGGTCGAGCGGACGGGCATGTTCGCTTTTTGGTTTGGGTTGGGTGGAGCGCCCAACGAGGCCGACGAATTATCCGTGTGGTCTTTAAAAAAATTAAATACCCATAAAATTTAAAACAAGCAAATAAATAAAACAAAATTGTATAATAAAATGGTCGGTCAACTGTCGGTCATAGTCCACTTAAACATAAAGATAAATTAAAAACTTAAAAAAGGCACCTCCCAGCCGCACAACAGCCCTAGGTGTCGCCCTTGTCGTCAGAGACAGTGAGGTCGAAGAAGGCGGCGGCGGCGCAACCCATGGGAAGGCGTGCTGGTATGCTGCTTGCGCTGTCTCCTACGCCATTTGCTGCGCCACACGCGCTCCTCCTCCTCGCGCTTCCGCCACTCCACCTCCTCCTCCTGTACCCAGCGCTTCTCCTCCTCGCGCTCCAGCTGCATGAGGCGCTCCCCTTCTTCCCGCTCCGATGCCAGAGCATGCTGCCTCCAGTGCTCGAGGTAGGGGTTGAGCTGCTAGCCGTGGGGGAGGTTGACGTCGTGCCATGGCAGCGGGACGCCGTGCTGCCATTGATACGGCGCACGGTCCACTGGGATGTATAACCAGTCTCGTGGTCGATGTGCCTTCCCCGCCTACGGCACCAACAAGAAAGCGTCCGACGCCAATGCGCAGAATGACATCGTCGAACTTGCACTTTCCCTTTCCCTTGCTGAAGAACACCATGGCGGATGCACGGGCTAGCTGGGGTTTTCTGTTGCCAGCGAGGAGTGAGGGTGGCCAGATGTAGACGGAAGTGGAAGAAGAAGTGAATAACGCCGGCCCCTCCTGCACGCTTGCATTTAGAAAAGACCTGGACACCGGATGCTCCGAGCCGCTGCCATGCGGGCTGATGTTAGGTGCATGCATTCACTATGGCCGTGTGGGTTAGTTGGGTGGCCGACACATGGGCCCATAGGAGAAATTGAGCGGACACGCGGTGCGTCCATCTCGTTTCTGTGTGGACGCAAATCGGGCGCAATTTGGGCCGGGAATGTATCCAGTCGGACAGCGAGTGGACCAAATATGGGTTTCTATTGGCGCGTTGGGACGGAGTATTCCTATGTTTCCACCCAAACGGATACACGCGGACAAAATGCGTTGGCACGTTGGAGTTGCCGTTAGTTACACGTTTTGCATAGAAACCGATGCCAACTGAGATTCAACATGTGGTGGTCACAATTTCTTGTCTGGTAGAGGATCCCCCCTCCACCACACTATCTCATCACTCGCGTGGAACCCTAGGGGATGGTAGGATGCATGTCGCAAGGGCAGTGTTTCGGCTGGTGTTTAGCATTCTGTAGTGGTGGTGCGCAGATGTTCTCGTGACTGGCTGCCCCATGGTTGGACATGGGGTGTGCTTGCTAGGCTGAAAACCCTGTCTGGCTTTGGCTAGGTCTACGGAGGCGGTGTCTGTGGACGTCATCAGCTTCTTGAAGTCTCCATCATGGTTGCTCCTGGTCCATTGTCATGCTCCTAGTAAAATCTTGATCCTTTGGATCGAGCTGGGGCGGCGCTTCGGTGTCATTTCCTTCCTGAAGGTACCACCTTGGAACTCATGGTTCGTCGGCATTTAGCTTCGCTTCCTCGTGGTGGCTTGTTCATGGTTGAGGGCTTCCTTGACTCCATAGTGATACTTAGTGTCCATTTGTTGTCTAACTGGAGTTGTATGAGGTGATGTTGCTGACGTTTAGCACCTATGTATCTTGCCTTGGAGGCGTGTGTTGTGGTGGTTTGGTGTTTTGCGTCGGTTTGTGTGATGATCATTGCTTTATATATAAAACAAGGCGAAAGCCTTTTTCTTCCAGTGATCAACCTGTGGTGGTTATACAGATGGATTAAACTCCAAGTTTGTTACTTTGCGTCTTGTTAAGCTGGAATATTTTTTCTGGGTATTGCTAGGTCTCAGTCGATTGAGATTTAGCCAAGTCTCGATTAAAGTAACATAACATTCAGGCGAGAAAAATAAAAATGTGCACGGATCTTAATATAAGATCTTACGGATATAGTATCGACCGAGAGTTGGCAAAATCTTAGTCGACCAAGACTTAGCAAGATTGTATTTTTTTTTTCTCGCTGGGACGTCACCTTATTGATAGTGAGGTACGCGTGGTGATTTACCAAACAAAACTCTTCAACTATATATAGTGTCCCGCACTGCTGTGATGTGGTATCAGTGGTGATGGTGTGCATATATGATATGTAGGCGTCTATGCTGTACTCACTCGATGTTTCTTGGAAAAGAGAGAGAAATGGAGGGCCAGCTAGCCAGCACGGATGGACGAAACGAATATATGATCGGTGATGCGGTACTTGGTAAAAAGAGGCAATCATCAGCAAGGACGACATATGCGACCCCTTGAAAAAAATATGGATGGATGGATGGATCCGTCCTGGTGGATGGTGCGGTTGATAGATAGATATATTAGTGATAGATGTGCATTGACATCAGCCTCCACTCCACTTGCCGGCCGGCAGCTTATCGCTATCTTCCTCCTCTATCTATCCCTGATCGAAAGGAAATCAAAAGCAAGCAAAGAGCATGTAGATCCATGACGTGTGCCCATGGATGCGACCTCACCTGCCCCCGCCCGCCTATAAACCTGCCGTCGACCACACCACCTCCCAAGTGGACTCCTTCATTCCATTCCGTTCCATTTCCATACGTTTCTTCCTCAAGTCAAGTGGCTCTCGATCCCACCACCAACATCTTCTGTCCGTAGACCGTAGCTTCCTGGTGCCTGCAGGTGGTAGCTATCTTCCGTGTTCACATCTCCATCGATGAAGACGAAGCAGGCTTCCAAGGCCAAGGCGGCGCCGTCGCCGGGGAAGGAGGAGGAAGCAGTTGCACCGGGGGGTTTCCGGAAGGGACCATGGACGGAGCAGGAGGACATGAAGCTGGCGTGGTTCGTGCGGCTCTTCGGCGAGCGCCGCTGGGATTTCTTAGCTAAGGTGTCAGGTTTGCAAGGTGGCGGGTGACCCATGCCGTGCCATGCGATGCCATGCGTGCGCCTCCACGCATGCATGCATGCAGGCATGCATGGGACCAAAATATGATGTAGCCATGGTCCTTTGTGTGCTAACGCTCTCGCTCTCCGCCGTCCGGCACCTCCCGCTCTTGTGTCTGCCTTGCCTACAGGTCTCAACCGGACGGGGAAGAGCTGCCGGCTCCGGTGGGTCAACTACCTGCACCCGGACCTCAAGCGCGGCCGGATGAGCCCCGAAGAGGAGCGCCTCGTCGTCGACCTCCACGCCCGCTGGGGCAACCGCTGGTCCCGCATCGCCAAGGCCATGCCGGGCCGCACCGACAACGAGATCAAGAACTACTGGCGCACCCACACCCGCAAGCTCCACAAGGACACGCGCGCCGCCTCTGCTGCTTCGGCCTCCACGACCACGACCACGTCCACGTCCATGTCGGCGGCGTCTCCGGCCACCACGTCCAGCTCCTCCTCCTCCTCAACGAACGACAACGATAACCACTCGCATCACGGCCACGGCGACCAAGAGACGGCGGCCAGCCAGGAACAAGCAGATCACCAGCTGCTCTACACCTCCGGCATCGGCATGGACAGCCACCTCCTTTGGAACGACGCCCTCATGGACTCCTACGCATGGGGAGCGGCCGCGCCGTCTATGATAGTGCCGCCGCCTTCATCGCCGGTGTGGGACTACTGCTGCTCGGATTCGCTCTGGGGAATAGGTGACGACGAGGTCGAGTACAAGAAGATGCTCGCCGTCGCCGGTGCCTCATGATATTTTATCATACATCATCGATCTTTCCTTAGTCAATTATAGATGCCAACTAGCTGAAGATGCTTACGTGCATGCGTCCAAGTCATATCCTAGCTGAGACGAGACTTAATATGTACCAGTGATCCATCAGTGCATGCCTGCCTTGGGATTTATGCTTTTGTACATGTAATCTAGCTCCATGTGTATGTATGATAGAGTAATAAGTACACATATGCATGTAGTTATTTGTATTAGTATAATTTTTAATATCTCCTTAATGTTTTAGCAATGTATAATAGGCTACTAGTTGTACTACACATATACTAGTCCTTGAGAATTCAGATGGACTTTGTAAAGAAATAAAGATTTGACCACCATGAGTATATCTCCTCAATCTATTTAATCTGGATGTATTTGTACAATATACACACACAATATGTTCATTCATTCAGGATGTTGATGCCGAAGTAGGCCCTTCTTTAATTCCAGATATCGAAACTAAAGGCTGGCGTAATTTGCATAAATGGAATTAGCATATTCCATCAAGTACTTCATAATTAAAGAGAATCCGCATAAGAAATGTATTCCGAGATCGATCAATCAATCAATCTATTCTGATACCCAGAATCTAATAATTGCTTCAAGAACTCGCTAGAACCTCTACTATACCTTTCTATTTCAGCCTCCAATTCCTATACCTGGAGAGGTTCACAAGGGCACGTAACTCATGAAGATGCTGACCTGAAGATGATCATCTGATCGTTCCTGTCCCTGTCCTACTTTCTCTAGCCATCTTGCATCTAGAAGAAATATTTCCTATGCATCCTTTTCATGCCCCAATCTCAATCAGTTAATTCCAAATGGATCCTGTGCATGATCTCAAACAGCAGCACTGCTATGATCGATGATCTGCAGTACTCCTCGCTGAGATAGTGACAGGGATCGCCAGTGGGTGATCAGTGGTTGCAAGTTGCAACTAAAGTTGTGAGGCATAAATTGAATAAAATTAAGGAGAGGTCCAGGTGGTTGTGATAAGGGAGCATAGAGTTAAAAATTGTGGTGACAAAAAGCTAGGTGGTGTGTGTGATAAGGAGCCAGCAGCAGCATCAACTTGTTTGCTATCTTTCTTGCAATACTTCTAGTATTATCTTGGTCATTGCTAATTTACTCCATCTGGCTAGCTAGTGCTTCATCAAAAACAAACTTTAGTTTCTTTCTTGCTCTTAGTGGTGCACCCTCTTGCTTGCTAGCTTGTACATGTGGTACTAATGCTAACCTCATCTTCCCACTTTTTTCTGCACTTAATTATATTGCTCCTCCAGGATGGATGTAGATAATATATATTCAAATGATCTAGATACCTCTTTACCTAGCTCAATGTCATTCAAGGGCACTATCATGGAACATGCATCCATGGTTGCCACGCTTAGCATGCAAAAGCCTCAAACAACGAGATTAAGCAAGATATGCTCTGATTCAGAAGGATACTACACCACACGCCTAACTAATCTATTGAAGGATGCCTCCACTCCGTGCACATATGAGAGGAAGCACGAAGGAGATCGATGTACACTTTGGACTTAATTACCAGGCCTAATTTCGGTACACATCACACCTAATTTTGGTATACCCATAAGCCATCACACCTACTTTTGGTAATATCCATGACGAATGCAGAGTGTGTCGTTTTGTCTCATGGGCTCGTAGAGTATTAAAAAGTTATAAAGTCCATAGCTCTTCTTTTGGAAAATTTAGGATTCAAAGAATGCAGCAGTCTTTCACAATGAGTCTCTATTATATTGTAACCACTAGAAACATTATTTCAGAATTTACATTCTAGACTTTTCAGTTCAGGGAACCGATTCAGAAGGTCGCCTATACGTCTTGGCAGCAATACCTCTCATCGGGCTCTGGCATACCCATGTAACCCTTGCTGTTAAGTTGTGATCCAAATTCATATAAAGTATAAAGGTCAACTTCTGATGAGCGGAGCGGATCCTTTGTAAGCGACCGCACACAATAAGTTGATCGAGTTGTAATCCCTGGCATTTGTAACCTCTCCCGATATAGTGAAGTTTCACTGGTTGATGCCTGTGTTTTTTTTTCCTTAGGATTGGAGGGGTTTTACACATTAAAATCTTGTGTCCCCTGTGTTTGATTTTGCTCTTCGTCGTTCATATTGCATGTCGTATTTCTAACACTAGCCAAAGTGTTAGTACTTAGAGTAACAAATTCAGGTAGGGAAACAATTTATATCTATTACCTCTGTTCCATAAAAAAAATGTATTTATGCGTTTTTCTCAAGTCAAATTTGTTTAATCATGATCAAGTCTACAGAAAAGTACATTGACATCTTGAACACCAAATTAGTCTCATGAGATTCCTTATGAAATATATTTCCGTACTATGTGTATTTGGTGTACGTTCTAGATCTTAGCACATTTTTATATAGAGTTGGTCAAACTTAAGCAAGTTTTACTTTGGATAAACGTAGAAGTTCAATTATTTTGGAACGGAGGGAGTAGAAATTTGAAAAAGTGTTGAAACTTCAATTATTATGCATGCAGATGTTTTCTATATATTGTTGAAATTTTATTAAATATGTTAATTTGTAAGGAACAAAAAATGAAAAAAAAATTGGCCCATAGTAGCAAATCGTAAATCCATTTTATGCACATATTTTTCTTATTTACGTAACCTAAAAAGGGAAAGATGTATTAATAAATTTTTATATACATAGCTCACATCTATATAAACATGTAAACTAATTTTCAAAATATGAGTTTTAAATATTCCTAAAGGTTCCATGGATTTTGATGGCTAACTCAACTTTATAGATATATTTGCTTTGTTTTGACGAAAAAGTGCTACTAGATTTCAATCAGAAGCTAATATTGCACATTATTCATTTACATGTCGCGCGTCGTGATGCTCTTCGATAGTGGAGCGACAAATATAACCCATGAGGAAATCATGTTGTTTTTTGTCTGAGACATGATCTCATGACTCATGACAAGTGATCTAATATTGGTTGGAGTTAACACCGAGTTTTTGTACCAAACATTGTTTCATGATTTCCTGAGGTAAAAACTGGCAATTTGACATTTACTAACCGGCTGTGATAGCGACAGGGTAAGCGCAATTTCCATTCTAAAGGTGTTCCTCTAGGCCAATGATCCAGCCTTTATTGGTTGAATCTGACAACATTTCTATGGCAACAAACCTAGCTAGTGTGTTTTGTCGGGCCTTGGGCTTTGTTTCCTGCACATCTATTGTGTGCGACTTTGCTGCCTTCTTTTTGCGTGCAACCTAGATGGCTAAGGGAATAAGTTGATCCACGCAAACATATCTAGGTTAGGCGGAGTGGAGTGCGTATAAAAACACCATTGGCTTGAGGCAAAATCTATGTGTGTGAGCTCACCACTTTCTTGAAGGCACTGCTTTAGAAGATGGAGTTTACAACTTGCTTTCAGGGTGTATAGATTTCGATATGGATTTTGTATACGGTCCAGGGCCGGTCCTGAGGGGGGGACGGCTGCCCCGGGCCCCCCAAATC
>NC_041385.1:859460474-859464744 GCF_002162155.2 Triticum dicoccoides | reverse complement strand
AGGACGGAGGTTAGATGGCATGCAGTGCCGCCGCAACCCAACACAGCAGGTAAGGAAGACGACGACCACACGATAGCACCATTCTGTTTTTTTGGCAATGCCGTTCGGTTTCTGTTCAACAGTTTTCTCCTATATTTTATGAAACTTAACTCAAGTCATTATCCGTGTTATCTCTAGGAATTAGAAAATGGTTCAAATGCTTCATCCAAGAACAATTTTGTTTATCAAGGAGGACATGTATAAAGAGATACTGGATATGTTGATGATTGCCCAGGGATGCTGCCTTATGTGGTTATTGTAGTCCTGGAAGTAGCATGTGAATCTTTTAAAGATCTATATATTGGGGAAGACGGTGTGAGGTTTGTAAATATCCCAAGAGAGGTTAAATGGTTTGGTAACTTTATGTATTTAGAAAATAAATGTGAATGAGATTGATATTGATACCTCCATTTATGAATTTGTGTCTAGGAACGTTAAAAGAAAAAATTAAGGTAAAGTATAAATTATTTAATTTTGGATGGATTTTAAGGGTTGACTGATAAGGTTTCGCATATACATGTAGGAAAATTATTTTGATGTTCATATCGAAGCCCCTCCTCCCCCCCCCCCCTGCCCGGGCCCCGTAAATCTCAGGACAAGCCCTGACGGCTATGTTTCATGCGCATTGACATAAGTGTTTACCGTATAGGAGGAGGATGACTTGGTGTAGTCACCGGTGGCTAGGAGCTTGAAGTAGCACCACTAGTTGTTTTTTAGAAAAAAAGGAGGACCCCCGGCCTCTGCATCTGAGCGATGCATACGGCCACTTTATTAATTATTCTCACGAGACCTTACAAAGTCATACAACAGTAAGACTAAAGCCACCGTCTAAGCAACAATTGTCGCTACTCCTATCCAATTGATGAAGGGGCGCTGATAGTCTGGGCCTAATACCAAATAGATATCGTAGCCAAACCTAAACATATAAGACCTGAGGTCCCAACCAGGACGCCTGCCGGGTATGGGGCACCTACCAGTCCGATGCACTCCTCAACCAGACCGCCTGTCGGGTATGAGGCTGCCGCAGCCACCTGCCACCAATCCATCTTCAGTGATGTACTGCTGCACCACCTTGCCCGCCTCTCTGCCATCGACGCCACCATGACGTCTGATAACATCACCCTCCTGCCCGAGTCCCTCGCCACACATCGGGCGTCGAGTCTCCACTGCGCCACGCCGCCGAGAAACGCCACCATTAATGTGCAGGATGAATCACCGCGATTCCATCCACTGGTCCCTCGAGCCCGTGAACACCTCCAAGAATGACGCCACAAGAGGAAAACGACACAATAATGCCGCCGTCATCTGATCTACTGATCTAGGGTTTCCCCTGGAGGTAGCAGACAGTGGCCTGGAACTTCTCAACAGTGATGCCTTCAACAAGGAAACGACACTGAATAGTGCCGCCATCGCCGGCCTCGGCAGCAGCCGCGAGCAGGTCTTCACCCAGATCTGTTCCAATGGCCTCCATCAAGCGTCTTGTGCACGGATCGTCCACCACCGTGGCCGCCGCATCGCCCGTCGCGAGTCCACAACCGCCGACACATCCTCCGCCGTCCGGGGCCGCCGCCCTGGGATCCAGCCCTCGCTGGCCGCCGGAACGAAGCCACCGAGCCCCATCGAGGGCGACCAACGGGGACGGAGAAGCTAGATCCGGCCAAGCCCGGCCAGGATGCGGCCTCTCCCCACGTTGAAGCCGACGTTGCGGCCGCAGGGCCAGATCCGAGCCGGATTCGCGCCTGCGCCGCCGCCCCTGCGCCAGCCCCGATCCGTTGCCACGCCATGGTCTTGCACCGTGCAGCCACCACGGCCTGGACGCCCGCCCGCACCGCACGGCCGAGAGCCCTGCCGGCGCCATGCCCCGCACCAGCGTCACGCCCCCGCCGCACCGCCGCATCTGGCGCTGCCGCCACCCAAGGGGAAGAGAACCCCGCCGTCGTCGACGCCCACGGGCTTCGCCCTCCGGCGGCGGCAAAGGAAGGGAGGTTGGAGGAGGCGGCCGCGGAGTTGAGGCTAGGGTTCGCCCGACGCCACTCGCGAGAATGACGCGTGACGCCGTATCGTATCATCGATGCAGGGCTGGCCCTTTAAAATGGGAGAGATTTTCACTTCCCGGCCTCTGCACCAACCAAAGATACATACGGCCATTTTAGTATGAGTACCAAGTAGCACCACTAGTGGGTGTAGCTTGATTATAGAGCGCCACATTTTGTTTTTCGTAAATATGTTAGGAACATAATATACTTCGTATATAATACAGTTACTTTTTAAGTCTAATGGCCATATATTGATTAGCAAAAACTCTTATAAATACATCATTACATAAAATTGAAAAATACATCTAAACCGTTGTGGATACCCAAGTACTTTTTTTTATCTCGCATCCACCATCAGCACGCCATGAGCAAAGCCCGCCACTTCCTTTGGGCCTCCGTCTCAACGGAACAACCTTGTTAAAATCTAGGAGATTGTATAAGCAACGGCCGGAGAAGTCGTCGATTAGTCCAGAAGATGTAGGCTGCCACGATCTACCTAGCAAATCGTCCTTCTAGAGAAGAAAATGCTAATGAGAGCCTGTAGAACACCCCAATTCATGCCAGGCGGGGTCAGGGAACAGAGTTCTCACACCCCTAATGTCGCCGAGGCTGGTCAGTCTTCCTCCATTTGAAATAGAGTTGAAGAACCAAGATGTACAAACATGTTGTCCACTCTATGGGACAGTGTGCCCGAGCAAATCTGCAGGAAAAAAAAGAAGCTAAACCCAAGGGACTAGATTTGGAACACACCATCTTACACACCTCTCCCGGCGATATAGAAAAGCATTACGAAAACGAGAGAGGTGGGGATATCTTATATCTTATTCCACGTTATGGTGACACCATCATCTCGACACCAACGAATACAGGCAAACTGTAAAAAAAATTACTAACTCGACCACCATCGGACCGAAGCCCTAGGAATTACATTTTGTGTATATCATCAAGATATATATAACGGGAGAATATTATTTTTATCTTTTCTCACGAAAGTCGAAAACATACCTGGAACAATCCAAACATATCCTAGGCAACACGGTGTGTTCTATAGACAGATAAGGCAGGTACTAGGAACACATGGATAAACTTGTAATACTCAGATTAAGCATAGGCACGGACCAGGAAATTAACATGAATGCCAGGACAAGAAGAGTTACAACAAAATGAAGCTTGGACAGACGCACGCAAGAACGCAAGATATGAATTAGATCTACACTTGCTTACTCAAAGCCTTAGGACTTCATGATCATTAACTAGTATTACTCGCTAACTAACTGGATTAGTCATAGCTCACCTGACGCCCGGGGTTGGTGCACATATGTGCACGCCGATCATGTACGTCACAGGTCCCTCCAAATTGCAGATCGAGACAACAAAATACACTGAGAAAAACACCCAAGCTATGAACGATTAAAATATTTAATTTATGGCCGCCCAAACCACAAGCTATGACGATCATAGACAGAGATGGGCCTGCTGAATCGATGATGGATGGATATGGATGCGCTTATCTGATTTTTCTAATCTCCCGTCCGGGATTTCATCAGGATCACGTACGTACATATCCCCATAGCGACCGCTACTAGTTAACTAAAGGCATCCAAGATTATCTCCTGCTTATCCTCTCGCTCTTTTTCCACAACACTAGCTGAGCTATGCACTTTACGAGCCATCTAGATAGGTAAGCTAATGCTATTGGTAATTATTACTTCGAAAAGTGATTGAGAGATCAATCATGTAGAGTAGAGGTCGAACACCTTTAGTCTGTCGCAACTCGCAAGAGAACATACTAGTTCGGATAAGTATATACATCATATTTCTGAATTCATCACATATTATCATATGAAAGCTGATAGTATATGCCTTCTCTTATATCGGTTTGTGATTGCTTACCGAACTGACCGCCTGATGCGTGCTAGAATGTACTTGGCATGCCCTTCTTTTTAGAAAATAAAGGATTTCATTACCGCAGACTATTTTCATCGAAAATGCACACAACCACCACAACCAACAATTAATATACTGCGTTCTTAAGAAAGTATTAGCCCAATATACCCAAATTTTATTGTTTATGTTAATCCTGAATCACAAGGTCTCTAGCTCACACAAAGCTCCCAACAAACCAAAAAGTCAGAGAATGGCCTATATGTCGGATTATAATATGTTACTAACTACGCGATCTGTGGCTGAGCTTG
>NC_041385.1:859446214-859459920 GCF_002162155.2 Triticum dicoccoides | reverse complement strand
AATTCTTCCACTCCTCTAAAATATCCTTTTCTTGGTGGTACATCTGCCTTTTAGACCATTCGATGCATCTTACACATGCGAGGTAAGCCATGCCATTTTTGTAAAAGACCCTACAATTGTGCCCAAATTTACAGAAAAGTACCCCGTACAAGGATTATGTCATGCTTAAGTATGGGAAGCCTGGTGCAGTGTACCGTACAGTAAAAGTCAAAAATGTGTAATGTATTGAATGAAGAGTCACTGTAAGATGGTAATGACGCAGAAATATTCCCCGAGAGATACATATGCCCTGCAAAGAAAAACAAGTGTAGAGAGACAGTGCATGCACTAGCATCAGTGGACGACATACAAAACCTCTTTCATGCAACGCACTAGCAATCTTTCCTTTTTTTTTTCCTTTTTTTTTTGCGAATGACTAGCAATCTTTCCTCGTCACACTTTTATCTGAGAAACTGTTCTTCTACACTAATTACCCAGCATGTATACATATATTTTTTTAGAGGAAGTGTGTAAGCCTGTTTTATCCTGGTACCAAATTCATATGTATTTATGTCAGATTTATATTACTAGCAAATATGCCCATGCGTTGCAACAGGAGAAAAACAATTAGATTATGAAGATGTTGTGGAGATAAAAAAAGTTTGAATCAAATGCCAGGATGAGGTAAGGATTTTCAAATGTCATTTCACAAACTATGTCTGAGTGATGGCATGATGAGAATGGACTTTTAAAAAGTCATTTCAAAGATTGAAAATGTGATGGTTTCATCACGACCTTGATTTCCTAAGGTGCCACAACGAAATATTTTTTAGTTGAGCACAACTACATTGATAGACCCCTGACTGAGCTAGAACGCGGAAGCCCCTTTTTACCCGATGCGCGAAGGACTAAATAAAATCATAAAACGACCTAAACAAACCCCCCCTAATAAAACCTCTACATAAGCGATGGTTCGTTTTGTTTGTTATTTACGATTCTGTTTTAATTTTTGTGAACATTTTATTAAATTCCATGGACATTGTTTTCAAATTCCTGCATATGTTTTAAATATACAATCATATTTTAAAAATCATGAAAAAACATATTTCGTGATTCTTTTAATAATATGTGAACAGCTTTTCGAAATCATGAATATTTTATGATTTCCCGAATGTTTTTTGAATTCACAAACATTTTATGATTTCTCGATATATTTTTTCAGTACTCGCAACTTTTTGAAAATTGTTTTTTTGGAAATCCCGGATTAATTTAAAGAAGGAAAATAGAAACAAAAATGAGAAAGGAAAAGGCAAATAAGAAAACAGGGGGTGTCACGATCCCGGATTAATTTAAAGAAGGAAAAATAGAAACAAAAATGAGAAAGGAAAAGGCAAATAAGAAAACAGGGGGTGTCACGACCGGCATATGTGCCGGCCGGCATATGTGCCGGCCCATTACGGCGGGATCGAACCCTGGTCCACCTGTGCAGAAGGCCATGGCCTTAGCCATTGCGCTGGTTCTATGTATGTGATATATGAGTGTATCGGGTTATAAGAATCAAATCCGGCGGCGATTTTGAAAAAATTCAAATCGTTTTCTTTACTTACGGGTGGCATAATGGATAATTTATGACAACTTTTGGGGCAAGTTCGATGACGTACATGCATTTCCAGGCCGAGCATACAATTGCCCTATCACGGCATCAAATTGGAGAGCTCCTAACCGACGGTCCCTATTTGACGTTGTAGGCGCCAGTTCTTTTTCTACAAATGGGAGCCTACATGCATGTTAATTGGGCTCGGCCTATTTGCTATTTTTTCTTCTATTTAAAACATTCAGAAAATTATGCAGGGTCGGGACTTCGAATCTGCGATCAGCTCCTTCGTAGCAAACGACCGTAACCTCTAGGCCATCAGAGGACTGGTGCCTTCTATTCTTTATTCTTTATTTTATATCTCTCTTCAATCGCGGGAATCCTCTGGTTTTGGGAAGCAAACCGGCTTTTTACCGGTTCACTGGTCATTTCCGAGGCAGTTTTATTTGAGTTTTCTTTTTTCTTTTTTCTCTGCCTTTTTCCTTTCTAAAAATTTCGTGTTATTTAAAAAAATAAACTTTTTTGCAAAACTGATAAAAGTTTTTCAAATTTTATGATTTGTTTTCAAATTTAGTGAATTCTTTATCAAATTTGATGAACTTTTTTCTAATTCGGATGATTTTTTGATAATTGATGATCTTATTTCAAATTCGATGATTTTTTTCAAATTTGATGAAATTTTCTTAAATTTGAGGAACTTTGCTAAAAAAATGTGGATGGTTGATGGTTCAGCAGGAAAAAAAATCATGGTATTAAAAGGGCCACGCTAGGCATCTGCTGAATGGCTAGAAGCCAGCTAGATGCATGGAGCCCACCATGATTTCCTTTCTTTTTGTTTTAGTTTTCCCAACTATGAACATGACTCACACTATGGATGATTCACACACTCAGTCTTTTGTGGTTGCCCCATCTTGTCATGAGTAGCAATGAGGCCGTGCGTCGAAGATTGTAATATAAACACTCAACCAACATTTATAGAAAAATATGATGTTTTTTTAGAAGCCATGCAACACTAATCACAAAATATTGATGCATTCCTCTAAAAAGGAATATTGCTACATTTTTTCATGCACCAGTCGCCGAAGAAGAAGCTCGTTAGATCGGTGGTTCGGCTTCACAACAAGGTGTTGGAACTTTGTAATAACAAGAATAGATGGTGGCCGACTTTGTACGCACGTCCCTCTTGCAACAGTGTTGCTTGGTTGGCCATGCAGGATCACCTGTTCCGCTTGCAACATTGTGTGACCGTCTTGCCATCCTGTCACAACACCAGTGGCTAACCTTGCTGCGTAACACTTGTAGCATTGTCCATCTCGCTTGTAGTGTTGCATGACTATCCTTGCAATGATGCCCATTCCACATGCAACATATGCAGCTAGGCTTGAAGCGTCGTCTGTCTCAATTGTAGTGTAGCTTGACCGACATTGCAAGATCTCCCGCCCCAGTTGCAGTGTTGTGTGATCGGCCTTGCAATGAGCCTTGTCCTTGCAGCTGATGACTACCCTTGCAGTGTAGCTCTTGCAACATCACGTGACCATCCTTGCAGCATGTCATGTCCCACTCACAACGCTGACGACTAGCCTTGTAGTGTGGCGCTTGCAGCATTGTGTGACTGGCCTTGCAGTGCCACGCGTCTTGTTTGCAACATCGATGGCCTATCCTTCCCATGTAGCGCGCAACATTGTGTTAGCAGCCTTGCAGCCTTACATGGCTTGTTCGCATCATCTATGACTAGCCTTGCCGCGTAGCACTTGCAACATTGCATGACTGGCCTTGTAGCATCACGCGTCTCGTTTGAAGCATTGCATGGGTGCCCTTGTAGTGTCTTGTGGTTTTGTAGCACGACACTTTGACTTTGCAGCGAAAAATTATCAATGGACAGGGTATTGTTGGGAGGGGGGGCGTGCAAAGTGTTGTAACGTTGAGCGTCCGGCACCGACCATCCTCACAGTGTCGTGGCGGCTTTGCAACACCACTGAGTTTACAACACGACGGCCATGACTTTAAAGAATATAAAAATAGCGGACCAGGCAAGACTATGCGGTAAGTACATGCTGAGCACCGTGGAGGAAGAGCATGCACATCAAGTTAACAAGTGGCCTAGGTACCACAAGGTTGTTTTGCACCTTCATTTGCGAGTTAACAAACTGGTCACATCCAGCTATTCACTAGGGTGTGGAAACAGAAACAATGGAAATCTAATGGAAGTAAGTAGGCCGCACATGCAAATACGGAGTATCTTCATAGGATCACGGAACGCAATGTGATGGCTCCATACCTGGCTGACGCTGAGCAGTAATCGGTCGATTGATTTTAATCCTTTTTCATTTTAAAACAGTTCATTTTTTTCAAAAAAAAACACTTACATGAGTAGATTCAAAATTTGAAAAAAGATCATGATTTCAGGAAAAAAATACAAATTTGAAAAATGTGGATTTTGAAAACAGGTCATAATTTTTTAAAATTTTAAAAACTGGACAAAACATACAAATACATTAATTTGGTCTCTCCTTTTATTCCCACATCAAAAAAAAGGAGAATCGTCAATGCTATGGGTATTAAGGACATCACCCATGATGCAATCATAGTGTATGCGGTCGTTTAAGTTACCTTCTTAAGGATTGTATGACAAAAGTGTTTACCACTGCGAAAAATAGTGGTTGGGTCGGCCCACCAATACTCTCCTATTCCCTAAGCAAATATGGGTATTACTGGGCAAATGTGCACCCCCGGCGAGAGCGCAGTTCCACATTGGTCGGCCCAATCACTATTTTCCTCCCAGCCTGTTTTTTTTGCATGTTTTTTGGTTGATTTTTTATTCTGAATTATCCTTCTTTATTCTCCATTTGAACATCCGTGAACATTTTTAAAAATGTTGATTTTTCTAAAATGTGGGAATATTTTTTAATTTGTGAATATTTCTTTAAATTCGGAACATTGTTTGAAATCAGATAACAATTTTCAAATACATGATTAACTTTTCCAAATACTTGTTCTGAAGATTTTTGCGAATACACATTGGGACATTATTTTGTATGCTATGAAACAACATTTTTGAACGATGTGATTTTTTTATATATATTGGATAACTTATATTTTAAATGTCACATTTTTTTTGAAATTCATGAATCTTTTAAAAAATGTAGCATGCATTTTTTGAATTGGAAGAAACATTTTGTTTGAATTAGATGAATTTGTTTTACATTGTATAACATTTTCTTAAAATACCACGTAATTTTTTCTAAATGATTGAGTACTGTTGTAATCTGACATTCATTTTGTTTAATGGTACAAACATTTTCTAGAAATTAGCGAATATTTTTTTAAAATTAACCGATAGGGATCACACTAGTGATTGCTAGCGTTGCATAGACCAATCAATGGTCGTTGGATGAAAATGTGATCATGCTATGAGGATAGTGGCTATTATGCACATTCTGTGAGGAGTTCACGCTAATTATGTGGGTTTCCATTGACTAGCAAGTTAGTCAACCCTTTCCAGATTTTTAGGGGAAAAAAGATATTAAGAGATCTAATAACAGCAAAATATGAGGGCAGCCCAACACTCAAGGCGATGTTGACCTCAAGGGCCTGTGTGCCAACCTGCTGCCAACGGAAAAGCTGGAGGAGGAGGAGGATGAGTCCAATAATGTCGTCTCCCCTCAAAACCAAACAGATGACATGGCATCAGGTGAGATGGAAAGGAGGTTGAATCTACCGGTGAGATGGCATCACATGACGCACCTAGCGTTGCTACTTCACATGCAATGCAGAATACCAAAGAGTGTGCTCCAATGGAATTGGATGCACTATCAGATTTGCTTAAATCCTCAACCTTGACTAGAGAAAACAAAATAACAAGCTCATGCATGCATGTCATGGATCTAATGAACCCAACATACTGGACAATGTGTCGGCCAATTGTCCTGGCTACCAAGCATGCTTCCAAAACCGCTGGCACTGCCATGGCCGCTGAGGATGCCACCACACTCAATTCCACTGCCATGGCCGCCACTCCGCCTTCCACTGCCATGGTCGCCAAGGATTCTGTCACACCCACTTCCATTGCCATGGCAGAGGAGGATACCTCCACACCCTCTTCCACTGCCATGGCCCTTGAGAATATCGCAACAACCACTTCCACTGTTATGACCCTCTGAGTATGTCGCTGCACCTGCTTCCCTGCCAAGATCAAGCCTAAAAGGCGCTTCACATGGTCCCTACTTGGACTGGACAGAGAGTTTGCAAATAATGAAATTATAGGACACATGTCGGTAGATTCGGTCGCAACAAAGAGGAGGTTCACAAGGTCACTGCTCAAACCGAAGGCTAAGGCACCTCTTGCCAGCAGCCTGGTTATGGTTGAAGAACCAGTTGACATCACACTAGCTAGAGACCTCTCCATCGGCGAGGAAGATGGATATGAAGATGTCCAAGAAGGTTTCCTGCCACTCAAATCGCAACTAGGTCGGGATGTCAAGGTCACATGCTTGTACTCTCCACTATTTGCAGCCATTGGTTGTGGATATGATCTAACCGACCATGGTTTCAACTCCTGCCATGTAAGGAGCCTGATCATCCTTAGCATGGACTAGCCGCTACCAGGGCCGGAACTACTGGATGAACAACCCCCATGATAATCACATGCGAGAAGGTAACGGGATCTTATCGTATGTATGCTTCGACGGCTTTATCATGTGTTTCGTGATGGGACGTCTTTGGTGTTGTGGTGTTCTAATCTTCAATGAGATGTTTACTTTGAGAACTCTTGTTAAGCAAGTTCGGCATGATGGAGAGGCCCCATATGTGGAGGGGAATGACAACCAAATCGACACATCATCTACACCACCATCTGCGGCAAGAACATAAAGCCCAAATAGGTGAGTCGACCAAAAGTGGGTTTCCCATATCAAAATCATTGCTTCTAAGCCATTGTTTTCTGTTATTTTTTACTTGAACAGTGTAAGTTAAACTTTGTGTTTGGCATATTTTTGTCAAGAACACTATCACAATGAAAGGTATATATGCTTTCTGATATTTCAATCTCAATTGGCACTAGTAGAAAACAGGGCTACCGTTCGGCCCTGGCCAGCCCATTAGTCCCGGTTCTTCAAGAACCGGGACCAATGGGGGGTATTAGACCCGGTTCGTGAGCCGAGGGGGCCGGCCGGGGCCTCGTGGGCATTGGTCCCGGTTCGTGTGGAACCATTTATCCCGGTTCGAGCCACGAACCGGGACCAATGGTCCTCGCTGCTGGCCCACAACCATTGGTCCCGGTTCGTGGCTTGAACCGGGACAGAAGGGGTGGCTTTAGTCCTGGTTCATGCCACGAACCGGGACAAATAACTTGCCTACATATACCCACCGCCGCGGCAGAGCACTCCAGAGTGCTCTGTTTTGTCAAGCCGGCGAGGGGAGGGCATTTGGGTGCTCTAGTTCACCTCCTATGCACATGAGGTGTTCGATGAAATGCCTGAGCCACACTAGTTAAGCTTTCTCCTCTCGAAACTCGACCTCCGAGCTCCATTTTCAACGAGATTTGTCTAGATTTAGCGGTCCGTCACGCCCCGTCCCCGCCCCGTCTTCACCGCCGTCGATCACCCGCGCCGGTCTCGTCGCCGGCACCACCGTGGTGAGCCTCTTGTTCTTATCTTCTTTCTGAAAGAAAAAAATCTGAATTCAGATAGATACTTCTCTAATTTTCTTACTTTTATTATTCCTTGTTATTATATAGTGCGATGGTTTTGATATCCGCCCCCGTCGGCCCTTGTCTTGTCTATGATTCAGATGTGGTATATATTATCTTTTCATAACTATTTGGTTCATTTATTGTTTATGACAATTATGCCGACCAATGTGACATATATTTTATTTATCTAGGAGGTTGTTGAACCAGAAATTCCAGCCGACCCTATTGTCGAGAGGTTAAATTTAGTTGAAGAAGAAAACAATTACTTGAAGGAAAAAATAAGAAAATTTGAGGAGGAGAAGATGATATTGGAGTTGCATGTTGCGGATGTCGTCGATGATCACAAGATCAAGATGGATGCAATGCGGTTGAAGATTAAAAAGATTATAAAATATGCCATTATACCGAGGCTTGGTATCATTGTGCAGTTGGATCAGTTGTTACCTTGGTTGCGGTTATGATCGCATTTGTTTTTGCATTGAAATGTTTTATATAAAATTTCAATGTATGGTTTAATTAGATGCTCTGGAGAGCTATATGTTGTTCAATGAGAACTATGTATGTACTTTGGTTTTAATGCTCTGGAGAACTATGTATGTACTTTGGTTTCAGAGTTCATTTCAAATGCTTTTCAACTTCATGGTCTTACAGCTTTGAATGGTGCATTTTGAACACAGAAAAACAAGGGAGTTCAAATAAGTTCAAAAAAATTGAAATCCCTTTGTAACAGACGAGTTTCCGTATGAAACCCTGATACTTCGAAAGAGATTGTCCATTTTGTACACGAAGTGCATCCAGTTTTTGCCGTGAGCCTCTCTACTTTCTTGCACATGCTATGTGGGTGAAATGATGATACCATGCCAACTTGAAACCTTTTCAGAGTTCATTTCAAATGCTTTTCAATTTCATGGTCTTATAGCTCAAAATAATCACTAAATGCATGAAAAATAACAAATGAAGTCGGAAAGGGTTGTAAATTGATGAATGTGGCTTTGAATGGTGCATTTTGAACACAGAAAAACAAGGGGGTTCAAATAAGTTCAAAAAAATGAAATCCCTTTGTAACATACGAATTTCCGTATGAAACCCTGATACTTCGAAGGAGATTGTCTATTTTGTACACGAAGTGCATCCAGTTTTTGCCGTAAGCCTCTCTACTTTCTTGCACATGCTATGTGGGTGAAATGATGATACCATGCCAACTTGGAACCATTTCAGAGTTCATTTCAAATGATTTTCAATTTCATGGTCTTATAGCTCAAAATAATCAGTAAATGCATGAAAAATAACAAATGAAGTCAGAAAGGGTTGTAAATTGATGATGTGGCTTTGAATGGTGCATATTGAATATATAAAAACAAGGGGGTTCAAATAAGTTCAAAAAAATGAAATCCCTTTGTAACAGACGAGTTCCTGTATGAAACCCTGATACTTCGAAGGAGATTGTCTGTTTTGTACACGAAGTGCATCCAGTTTTTGCCGTAAGCCTCTCTACTTTCTTGCACATGCCATGTGGATGAAATGATGATACCATGCCAACTTGGAACCTTTTCAGAGTTCATTTCAAATGATTTTCAATTTCATGGTCTTATAGCTCAAAATAATCAGTAAATGCATGAAAAATATCAAATGAAGTCAGAAAGGGTTGTAAATTGATGATGTGGCTTTGAATGGTGCATTTTGAACACAGAAAAACTAGGAGGTTCAAATAAGTTAAAAGAAATGAAATCCATTTCTAACAGACAAGTTTCCGTATGAAACCCTGATACTTCGAAGGAGATTGTCTGTTTTGTACACGAAGTGCATCCAGTTTTTGCCGTAAGCCTCTCTACTATCTTGCACATGCTATGTGGGTGAAATGATGATACCATGCCAACTTGGAACCTTTTCAGAGTTCATTTCAAATGCTTTTCAATTTCATGGTCTTATAGCTCAAAAAAAATCAGTAAATGCATGAAAAATAACAAATGAAGTCAGAAACAAAATAAAATAAAATAAATAAGTAATTTGAAACAAAATAATATAAACTTTAATAAAATAGATAAGTAGAAACAAAAAAACTTTAATAACATAAATAAAATTTATGAAACTAAAATTATCAAAGTATTTTCTTTTCAAAACATTATAAAAAACTTCTAGTATTATTGAAACTAAAATTATATAAAATTGATGCAACTAAAATTATCAAAGTATTTTCTGATCAAAATCATTAAAAGCAAAAAGAATTTTCATAAAGAACTTTTTTGTTAGAAACTTTAATAGCAAAAAGAATTATCATAAAATAAAATTAATAAGTGATTATAAACAAAATAAAATAAAATAAATAAGTATTTTGTTGTAAGTAGAAACAAATCAAAATAAATAAAGCAAAAAAAGAAAACAAAAAAAACTGGGAGAAGATAAAAAAAATTGCCACCAACTGGGCCACCACGGCCTGAATACTACTAGAAACCCATCCATGGGCCAGGATTCAGGCCCGCAGTAGGCCCAGAAGGCCCATCAGGCAAAGCAGTAGCAAGTAGGCCCCCTGCAGTGGAGAGGAGTTCGAGAGGGGTGCGGCATTGGGGCTTATAAACCACTGCGCGCCGCTCTCAACTAGCGAGGTGGGACTAAACTTTGGCCGCGATGCGGGCAGCACAGGGGCCTTTTGTCCCGGTTGGTGGCACCAACCGGGACTAAAGGGGGAGCATTGGTACCGGTTCGTGGCACCAACCGGTACCAATGCCCACCCTTTAGTCCCGGTTGGGGCCACCAACCAAGACCAAAGGCCTCTGCTTCCCGCCTTTTGGGCTGCTGAAAAGAGACCTTTGGTCCCGGTTGGTGGCACCAACCGGGAGTAAAGGAGGGCATTGGTACCGGTTGGTGCCACGAACCGGTACCAATGCCTTGGGTATATAATTAGCAGTTGTGAAGAATTTATTTTAGTTCGCCTTCCCTGCCCGACGCCCCAGCGCTGCTCCTCGTCGTCGTCGTCGTCGCCTCTGCCCCGCGCCCGAGCCCCTACCCACAGACCGCCCCCACGCGCCGGCGCCCTTGCCGCCCCTGCCGTCCGACACCGTCGCCGCGCCATCCCTGCCTACGATGTCGTCGCCGTGCCGCTCCTGCCCTCGACCACGTCGTCACTGGCGCCGCGCCGCACCAGTCCCTGCCCCGCGCCCGAGCCCCTGCCCGCGGCCCGCCCCCGCCATCGCTGTCCAACGCCGCCCCTGGTTAATTTTTATTTGGTTAATTATGTTTTTTTAATTTTTATTAGATTTTTTTTACATGTTTTTAGATGTTTTTGTATGTATGTATGTATTTTTTTCAATTGTAATTAATGATGTTTTAAAGTATACATATATGCAAGTTAGATTCTTAGAAGAGTTTTATCTATATATGTTCTCTGATTTAGTACATTTTAGGTTAGTTTAATTTTTAGAAAAAATTTAAATATCTAGCTAGGAAAGGAAGAAGAAGAAAAAGAATGAGAGGAGAAAAAGGAAAATAAGAAGAGGAAGAAAGGAGAAGAAGAGGAGAGGAAGAAGAGAAGAAATAAATAAGAAGAGGAAAAAAGAAGAAAAAGAAGAGGAGAAGAAGAAAGGAATAGAGGAGAAAGAATAAAAAAATACAAATTTGTATTTTTTTATTCTTTCTCCTCTATTCCTTTCTTCTTCTCCTTTTTTTCTTCTTTTTTTTCTTCGATTGCTTCTCTTCCATTCCTTTCTTCTTCTCCTCTTTTTATTTCTTCTTTTGTCTTATTATTTTTTATCGGGTATGTCGTTGTCGATATACCCCCTCCCGAGAACTTCAACACGAGGGGGGGTACCGATATACCCCCTCCCCGAGAACATTATTTTCCCATGTATATGTATGTCGCGTCGTTGTCGATATAACCCCCTCCCGGGTAACTTCAACATGAGGGGCGGTTGATATATATACCCCCTCTCGACCGTGATAACTTATACCACGGGAGCACCCCCCTCGGCCCTCTCGCTCGACCAAAACAGTCGAGGACACCCAAACCCTAGAGAAAAAATGATGTTGGTCTCCTACCCCCTCCCGCCGCGCCCCTACCCGACAAACTCTCTCGAGGCCACCCAAATTTACCAAGTTAAAAGAGCGTTGTCGTCGAGGCCACCCCAAACCCTTGAAGCGTTGTCTAGGCCACCCCAAACCCTAGAGAAGCAGCGTCGAGGCCACTAACATGATTCCTTATTGTGATTAGCTAGCTAGTTGTACGTTTGCCACTAATATATATCCATCTGTACCATGTTTGAATAATAATTGACATGTTGTAAATATTTGCAGAAACTATGGAGCACTCCCGAGATGAAGCAACAGAAGCGATGTTGGGGGAGATAATCGCATAAGGAAGTGATGTCGTTGCGTCGTTTCTGAACGACACTGATGGTCAGGAAGGACGGGGTGAAGAAGAGGGATATGTTCATGATGGCTCTGGTGACCCATTAATGCCGGTACAAGAAGAGGGCTATGTTCATGATGGCTCCGGTGACCCAATAGAGGTACAAGAAGGAGACCGTGATGACGGCTCCGGTGACCAAACCGAGTCCGGCCAGGTATATATATATTAGTTAAGCCCGTGCTGACTAGTTAATTGATGCATTCATTGTTTTCGTATGTACACATATTAATTAACTCTCGTCTTTCTTCTTTTTTCTCTAGCCCTCCGGATCGAGCTCAACTTCGGTAAAGAAACGAGGCCCGAAGAAAAAGTTGCACTCGGATGAAAGGTTTGAGATCACAGCAATCGCGTGCGATGGCAAGCCGATTGAACCCATCCGGACAAGGGATGCATTTCGTGCTCAGTGCGGGGTTCTTGTTAGGGACAAGATCCCGATCAGTATCCAACAATGGTTAAAGCCAAAGAAGGAAGACCCTGAGGTGCCGACGTCTTATGTCTCCGATATGTAGAAAGAAGATCTTTGGACAACGCTTAAGGCAAATTTCACCCTACCGCCAGAGGAGGATCCAGAGAAGCCAATTAAAGAGGAATTGATCAAGTCTCATGCTCTTAAGAAGATGGCAGAACTATTCAGGAGGTGGAAGAATGAGCTGAAAACGTTTGTCGACAAAGAAGAGACACCAGAATTCACCGGCCGATTTGAGAAGATCAGAGATCAATGGCCCGCATTTGTGGCCCACAAGACATCGGAAAAAAGTAAGAAGATGTCAGCGACAAACAAGATTAATGCTGCGAAGAAGAAGCATCACCATCGCACGGGGTCAGGTGGTTACCTCAAAGCCCGACCTTTGTGTGACAAGGCTGAGAACGACCTGATTGCTAAAGGGGTCGAACCAGAGACATTGAGATGGCCAGTCCGTTGCCGGACTTGGTTCTTCGGGGTTGGCGGAACCTTGAACCCTGTATCAGGGAAGTGCGTTTGGACGGAAGAGCAACTGCGAATACCCGTTAGGAGGCTTCAGGAGTATATTGAGAAAGCGTAGGAAGAGACGTTCGTTCCAGACAGAGAGAACGACGAGCTCACAATGGCCCTCGGGAATCCTGAGCACCCTGGACGGACACGAGGCACGCCAGGCTCCCTTCCGTGGAAGGCTGGGTTTCCGGACGCAGGGGGGTACAAAACCAATTTCCATTAAATATTTGGGGGTGCCTTTGCACTATGACAATCTCAGGAAAGAAGACTTGCAACCTATCATTGATAGGATTAATAAAACATTTCTTGCTGGTTGGGGAGGTACCTTACCTATAAAGGCAAGATCATTTTGCTATGTGCTTGCATTGTTAGCATTCCAGCTTATCTTGCAATGGGAGAGGTGCTTTATGATGGATTCGATTTTGCGGTGCTCAATCCCAATGACAGAAGGGGACATGACACATATTTGTATCATTGCCATTAAGGATAAAAAGATGGGGTTTTATTCATATTGATTGAGTTTACTTTGTCTACATCATGTCATCTTGCTTAAGGTATTACTTCGTTCTTTATGAACTTAATACTCTAGATGCATGCTGGATAGCGGTCGATGTGTAGAGTAATATTAGTAGATATAGGCAGAAGTCGGTCTACTTGTCTCGGACGCGATGCCTATATACATGATCATTGCCTTGAATATGGTCATAACTATGCGCTTTCCTATCAATCGCCCAACAGTAATTTGTTTACCCACCGTTTGCCATGTCCAAGAGATAAGCCTCTAGTGAAAACTATGGCCCCCGAGTCTATATTTATCATATATTAAAATCCAAAGATACCTTGCTGCAATTTACTTATCTTTATTTTTATTTTATATATTTTTTATCTATCTACCATATATAAATAAAAGTTCATCATATATTCAAAAAGTTAATCGTATACGAAAAGTATTCGTCCTATATTTGAAAACAACCACAATATTTTAAAAAGTTCATCATATATTAAAAAAAAGTTCACTAAATATTAGAAAATGTTTACAGTATGTGCAACTGCAAAACAACATAGAAGA
>NC_041385.1:859428930-859445782 GCF_002162155.2 Triticum dicoccoides | reverse complement strand
AAAAGAGATAACATTTGTCCGTGTCAGGCGTGAACCACTGAATAACTGGCAAAGCATTGGGCTGATCGAGCTCTGAGACCTTCCTTTCCCTCTATATGGCCAATATATATGGCCATTTCGCTAAAACGGGATTAGGTAAACGGCCGCAGTGGCACAATGGCACCATGTGGTTTGTCGGTTTCACTCGGCCGGTCGACGGTAGCATCTGCCACATGTACGCATGCAACTCGTGGCATGCATGCGACCGTGTCTAACTGCATGGTCCGTCCGTGAAAGCCTCCTGTCCTGTGTATGTACGCTGCTGCGCGCCCGATCGATCATGCGTCCCGCCCGAGCTCGGTCGACGACGATAGATCCATTCAGCACAAGCATTGCAGCGGAAGCAGCAGCTTATGCATGTTTGCATAGCATAGTACTACCCGGCCCAAGCGTCAGCAATGCTGACGAGCAGCATGCCCAGCACAAGTTGTCTACCAAACGATCAGATCGATGTTTGTCCTGACGACGTGCATGCGTGCATGCCACCGATCTCCCTTCCCGTCGCGCTGCATGAGATCCGATAGCCCAGCAGTGCTTGCATGCATCGTTTCGTTTGGACTCTGGGTCCTGTCCACTCTCTCTCTCTCAGGCAGGCTCAGCCATAGCTGCAGGAAGGAAGGCAGGTAGTATCGACGCACCGACAGCGTGCACAAGATTAAGGCCATCTCCACCACGCGACCCCATCTTGTCCGGGTGCGTCCGTTTGGATTAAACGGACGAATAGCGCGGTCCAACGCGTGGCCTCAAACGGACAAATGTTCGGAATCCGTCCGTTTTCGATCCATCCCCGGCCCAAAGTTACGCTCGGTTTGGGGTGAAACGGACGCGCGCTGACGGCCGCGACGCACGCCCTTGTCCCTCCCGTAGCCCGCCTGTCAGGGACACTAGCAGTCCCTCCCTCCCAACGCTTCAACCCTCTCTCTCCCGCCCCACCCCGCCGTCGGCGCCGCTGCTATTCTCCGGCCGCCTCCGCACCGCGCAGCCCCCGGCCGTCCATACCAAACCACGTGTAGACATGGCCGCCACCACGCCCGCACTTTCGCCGTAGTTTTGGTCGTCGATTGGAGGAGATTTGGCCGTCCCCGTCTTTGCCGGTGGCAGAGGAGACACGACCGCCGGCGACGTACCACGGCGGCCGCGACAGCTTCCCACGGCTCCAGAGCGGCCAGTAGCCGCCGGCAACCACCCTGCTGCGTCGAGGTGATCATCGCCGCCTCTTCGCCACCACGACCGCAAGGTGTTCGCCATTTTGCCCACAAAGGTATGGACAGTGGAGACGAGTTCTTCTTCCACCACTTTCTTTGTTCATTGGACGATTCTTCATCGGATGATGAAGATCTTGTGGTGGCTGCACTGGTCGTTCACGACCACATTCAACGACAGCTTCCTCGGTACAGGGGGTCAGTCCCTGGCCGTGCTCCCAACCTGAACCGCAACAGAGAGAGAGGCCACGCCCTACTCTATGCCGATTACTTTTCCAACAAACCGCTCTTCAAGCCGGATAAATTCCGTCGTCGTTTTCAAATGGCAAGGCATGTGTTCAATCGTATTCCAGAGGGAGTGGTTGCTCATGACCCATACTTTGAGTGCAAGACGGATGCCCTTGGCAAGCTTGGATTCTCCTCTTATCAAAAATGCACCGCGGCCGTCCGCATGCGTGCCTATGGAATTCCAGGTGATCTGGTGGACAACATGTCTGATGCCAATGTACAAGTTCTGCCAAGCTGTGATCGAGGTGTTTGGCCCAGAGTACTTGAGGCAGCCAACTGCCGCTGATACAGAGAGATTGTTGGCGACCAACGCAGCTAGAGGCTTTCCAGGCATGCTTGGCAGCATAGATTGTATGCACTGGGAATGGAAGAACTGTCCATTTGCTTGGCAGGGCCAATACAAGGGGCATGTTAGCGAGTGCACTGTCATATTAGAAGCGGTGTCATCGCAAGATCTCTGGATATGGCATTCTTTCTTCGGTATGGCAGGTTCTCACAATGATATCAACGTGCTGCAACGTTCTCCAGTCTTCGCGAGGCTTGCAGAAGGCCGCTCCCAACCTGTCAACTTTGAGGTCAACGGCCATCAGTACAACAAGGATACTATCTACCCGATGGTATATATCCTCAGTGGTCAACTTTTGTGAAGACAATCTCAAAGCCCCAAGGTGAGAAGAGAAAGAGATTTGCCCAAATGCAAGAGAGTGCTACAAAAGATGTGGAACGTGCTTTTGGTGTGCTTCAATCCCGATGGGGCATCGTTCGATACCCTGCACTGTCATGGGATGAAAGGAAGCTTTGAGAGGTGATGACTGCTTGTGTGATCATGCACAACATGATCGTCGAGGGCGAGCGTGATGACAGTATCTTCGACCAAGGATTTAATTATCAAGGTGACAATGTTGAGCCCCTGCACCAAGAACCGGCCACGTTTGATCAGTTCTGCCAGTTCCATCGTGAGCTGCGTGATTGGCACATTCATAAGGCTCTTCAAAATGACTTGGTTGAGCATGTCTAGGAGCATATTGGCAACCGATAGATGTATTTGTTCGTTTTATGTTCATTCAAGACAATTTCGATTTGGTTGTAAAACTATCTTTATTAGAGACAATTTTGATTGGGTTGTAAAACTATTTTAATTTTCAAACAATTAATATTTGAACATGCAAACTTGTTTTCATATGAAAATATGAGCATTTTTAGGCTTGGCGGACGAGATGGGGGCAAACGGATGCGGCCGCGCGCTGGGCGCACGGCCATCACATCCCAGGACAGGCCCGGACACGACCCCATCCCCTATCCAAACGGATAGAATACGGACAAAACGGACGTCCGTTTGGGATCGGACGGTGGAGTTGGCCTAATAATTAACAAATGGAGCCAAGCTGGCATGCATTGCCAAAAGAACCCCCGGGCCATGCACGCAGTCGTTGCATGTGCGGTGCTGGGGCCGGCCGGGAGGTCGCCCAAATTGCAGCATCTTTGACCCGGCCGATACTCAAAACGCGTGCGTTCCGACCTCCGACCGCTGCTGCATGCCGCGACGGACCCGGGCCTTCCAAATATTTGAGCCATACCCAGGGTCAACGCACGCTCTACACCGTTGACTGGATTTCCTCTCGATGCGCGCGCCATGTTCATGTGTACTGTACGTACGTGCCATCATAGGTGGTGGTGTGGGCGCATCGCACGTCTGCTGGGCGGTATTTCATTTCAATTTTTATTTGCGGCGGAGTTCATTTCAAAAATATTGATCAAGTGGATCGGATACACTTCCCAATTGCCATGATCCAGATTAATAACTCTGCATGTCGAGGTCAATTTTTGCTACTGATTGTTTTGTCGATTGCGACAACTAGGTTACTCTATATATACTCCGTATATGCTAGTATTACTTTTTTTAGGCGAATGCATGTATTACTTAGGTGGGTGTTTGGTTCAAATCACATCTGAGGGAAGATGTTTATTGGCACACTATGGTCTTGCATCACAGACACTCATAATGTGTGGCAAGAATTTTTTTTTAGACTTGCCAACTTGTGGCTTCAATTTTATTAATGTAAGCTTAGCCTTTTTAATGGAATTTTAACTAGTAACCTTAGCCAAGTCCAGGGAAAATGTGTGGCAAACCGTGGCGTTGATAGGCCTATCACAAAACGGACCCATAATTGCCCTCAGCCCATAGAGGTCCAAGCTAACATAAAGTTTTTTTTTCACAAAAGCATGTGTTTAGAACGCTCATCGGTGGTCGACCGGTGGGAGGCCCCAATCTGTCACCTAGCGTGCTGCCCGAGCGCGCGTGTGTTTCTTCACCCCACCCTATCCTTGCTCCCATCGGCACGGACACTGGGGCATTTGTGCTGAGCGTGCGTTTCTTCACCCCACCCCCATCCTTGTTCCATCGGCACGGACATGGGCCATCTTGTGCCGAGCGTGCGTTACATGCGTCGTCGACCATTTATCAAGGTGCACAGTGTAGTGTAGTGTGTGTTTGCTTGCTATCTGTGTGTTACGCGCAGGATATAGCGATGGTTTAGAGACCAAGCACCATGCAGCCTAGTATTTCACATGCGTCGTTGCCCACGGAGCCTAGTATTTTGCTGAATGGTATATATAATTGAATACGATTTTGCGTCGTTGGCCCATTTTCAACAATTTTTTCTTCCAATTTTACTGTTCATCCTAAGCTCGTTTGAGCTCGGAAGCAGAAGAGGATTTCTGGTGACAAAAACAAAAGGCTCCCACAGGGGCCTGGAAAGCATTTGCTAAAGGCGGTATGGCGAACTCTGGCATCCGCTAAAGCCGGAGGAAACGGAACACCGGCAGTGGCGCCGTGGCACCATGTGGTCTGTCGGCCGGTCGACGAGACGATGACAAGGGTAGCCTCTGCTTCATGCAAGCGAACAATCTCAGTCCTCGTGCATGTGCCGCTGCTCGACCCATCCATCGATCAATCCCTTGAGCAAAGCATAGCAGCGTACATAAGCATGCCCGGCCTCAGTGAGCCACAAGTTGGACTCTCAGCTGCAGCACGGAGTGTGGATGCACCGATAAGCCGATCGGTTCACACGCTTATGCTACTATAATTAGCTAACTAATGGAGCCATGCATGCATTGCCAAAATAATTAAGTAACCCACCTCCGGGCCGCACACGCATGGTGGATGCATGTGGCGTCGGCGTCCCGGGACCGGTACCGAGCGAGCTAGCGGCGGAGGCGAGAGGTCGCGTACGTGGGCAGCGATTTGACCCGTGTGGTACGCGTAAGCGTAACGCGTGCTTTCAGACCATGCTCCCCCGACGGACGGACCCCGGCCTTAATTTGACTAGGTCAACGCGCGCACCTCCGCTGACTCGCCTCCCACCCTCTCGATGCCCGTGCCATGTGCTACCGATCCGTCGTATCACCGGCCATCACCCTACGGCTGCTGCTGGCTGCAGTTCATTTGAAAAAAGAAATTGATCAAGCATGGAATCTGATACTGATGCTCTTATTTGAGAATCATGGAATCCGATACTCTGTAAGGAGGAGATTGATTTGCCCTGCTGGGTGTTTTGGTCGACTGTAACAGCCGGGTTACTGCATGTGTATGCGCTAGCTAGTGGCACGCAGTAATACTTAATTGGTGTCAGCAGGTACAGTCCACTGTAAGTAGGCAGCATAAAGCGAAAAGACAAATACAGGTGACGCGTTCAGATCGCGCGTCGCGGTAATAATAACAAATATTGCAAGCAGGGAGCTCGGTTTGGTGGATTTGGATGATCAACAAGTCAAACCACCCATCGTATGTGCATGTTTCATACTAGCAGCAGCAGCAGCAGTGCTAATCCGACATCTTCCTCACTGTGGCGCGGCAGAGCGAGAGAGAGAGAGGGTGCTGCCACTCCAGCTACTTTCCTGCACAGTACTATCATTAGTTACTCAGTGCTACTAGTAGTACTCACTCACAGGGGGAGAGAAGACAAAAACAAGTGACAGGCCTCCACCCCTAATTGCCTGTTGCACCAAATGGCCAATCTACCCCTCTGTATAGCCTACCTTACCCTGTAGACCGAGGTTTTGTATGTGATTGAATTGAGGAAGGGCAACGCTATACCAACATTAAAAGCATCTCCACTCGCACCCCCAACTGACCCACCAGGGCAACCTTTATCTCGCCGGCGACGAAAAAAAAAACCATCGCCATCCCCCTCCCAGGATGCGCCGGAGTCCTCAAGTTCCCCCAGGCGAGCTTTTCGGCGCTCCATCCACGCAGGCGGGGATACCGGCGGCTGCGCACCTACCACGCCCGCCAGGTGTTCGTTGTTTTGTCTGCTCGGCGATGGACTTGGACGACAAGGAGGCATTCGCGACACTGCTGGAGGAGGAAGCTGATGCCGATGCCGATGCCCAGGACGAAGAGCACCTCATGATCCTCGCCGCTCTGGTCGGCCTATTCGTGAGCAATGCAAAGCCGCGGCGAGGTGGATCGGCGCCGGGCTGGCAGAAGGCAAAGCAGAGGCATCGATTGCAGGGCTACTACTTGCTCTATGCCGACTACTTCGCTGCCGCTCCACTACACGCCGAGAAAGTATTTCGGCGCCATTATCGGATGAGTCGAAAGCTCTACCTCAGGATTGTGAATTTCATCTGGGAGTTCGACAACTACTTCAAGTGTAAGAAGGATTGCACCGGCACACCTGGATTCACCTCACTCCAGAAGTGCATGGCAACTGTGAGGATGCTTGCATACGGAGTTCCCAGTGATATACTGGAAGACTATGGATGCATGGCCGAGTCCACCACCATTGAGTGTTTATACAAATTCTGCAGGGCAATGGGGGCAGTGTTTGGACCATAATACTTGCGATCACCCAATGCTGAAGACACTGCCTGGATCCTAGCACAGAATGCGGCAAGAGGATTCCCTGAGATGCTTGGAATCATCGACTGCATGCATTGGGCATGAAAAAACTGTCCATTTTCTTAGCAGGGGATGTACAAAGGCGTCAAAGGAGGTTGTAATGTGGTATTTGAGGCAGTGGCCACACCGGACCTCTGGATTTGGCACTCCTTCTTTAGTATGTCAGGTACTCACAATGACATCAACGTACTGCAGTGCTCGAATGTATTTGCCAAGCTTGTTGAAGGTCATGTTCCTCCGGTGAACTTCGAGGTCAATCGACGCCACTACAACAAGGGATACTACCTAGCAGATGACATCTATTCGAGATGGTCCACATTTTGGAAGACTATCTCAAACCCTGTGCCAGGAGGCAGGAACTCCTACTTTGCCAAGTGTCAGGAGGCTTGCGGGAAGGATGTGAAAGCGGGCATTTGGTGTGCTCCAATCTCGATTTTCTGTTGTCCGGTACCCTGCTCTGACCTGGTCGAAAGATCAAATGTGGGAAGTCATGACTTGCTATGTCATCTTGCACAACATGATCATTGAGACCGAGCAAGAAGAGCCAGTGCTTGACACTAAACCATATTACAGGCAGGGTCCTCTTGCCCAAGTTGATCACCAGTTACCGGCAACCTGGCCTACCTTCCTGAATATGCGTCAAGAGTTCCGAAACCCACAGACGCATCAAGAACTGCAGCATGATCTGGTGAAGCACCTATGGAGGCTTAAGGATAACGCCTAGCTTATTTGTGTTCAAATTATGAGTTTGATTTGTTGAACTGTTTGATTTGTATTCATTTGTGCGATGAAATATGTGACAAAAATTAGTTAGTGTTGAATTTATGCCGAATATTTGTCGAAATTGGCCAATTTGTGCTGAAAGTGGACCGAAATAGACGGCTGAGGGCGACCTTATTTGTTACCTGCTTTACGCAAACAGCAACGTGGAGAGTCATTAGTGAATCATTAGGGGAAAGGGGCCACTCACCTGAAAATCCATGGGGGCCGAGAAGATTAGATAGGCAGCTTTCGTAGATCTTGGTAGCGTAGCGGGTTGTGTAGTTGTAGGATCATAGGTTGATGAATTTGAATTTTAAAAAATATGCATGCACCGGCGCACGGAGTTGAGCCGTGCCCGTACGTTGCGTGCTCACTTGCTTGCACCCAGCTACGAGAAAAAGCCTGAGAAGACCACTCAGGTGGTAGCTAAGCACTAGTGGTAGTCAACTCAGCCGGGTACGTACGCAACGTACTAGTAGAGTAAATTGCACAGAAGTACCACAATTGGGGCATTAGAAGCAGATTGGTATCAAGATTGGTAATTTTTACGTGTCAGTACCAAGTCTGGGGCAAACCGTTACAAAAAGGTCTAAACAGCGTATAAACACGTATTGACGGTGTATCTGACCGGCGGGCCCCGCCTGTCGGGTGCCGACGTGGCATGTTTTCGCAGAAACCCCCCTGTTTCGCTGGCGCTGCTGTTCGTCGTCTCCACCGCGGTGGCACACGATCTGGATCGAGGGAGGAGCCCCTCGAGCCCAAGCTCCTTCGCTTCCCATAACCCCCGCCCCGCCCTGGCCTCCTCCTCGCCTCGCCGCCGGCCGGCCGTTGGAGCATCACCACCAGCGACCAGGACCAGGCCATCCCCGCACCCTGCCTCTCTCCTTCTTTTCCCCGCACCCTGCCTCTCTCCTTTTCTTCTTTCTTCCATTTTCTCTTCTCTCTCTCTCACCCGGAGCTCTCTCTCTCTCTCTCTTGCCCATTGGACAGGAGCCCGACGTCAAGCCGCCATGGATGGCCTCCTGTAGCTCCAACCCGACGCGCCGCCTTGGTTCCCGGCCAATCCGCGCTGGAGAGCCTCAGATCCGTCCATCCCCTTCGTTCCTCGACGCCGGAGCCCCTGCATCGCGCCGCCTCCTCCCCTTTGACCGCAACGCCCCAGCGCCCTACTTCGCCGGATCCGGCCTCCTCTGCGCCTCCTGTTCCTGCGCCCTACCTCGCCGGATCCGGCCTCCTCTGCGCCTCCCGTGCCCGCGCCCTACCTCGCCGGATCCGGCCTCCTCTGCGCCTCCCGTGCCCGCGCCCTACCTCGCTGGATCCGGCCTCCTCTGCGCCTCCCGTGCTCGCGCCCTACCTCGCTGGAGCCGGCCTCCTGTGCGCCTCCCGTGCCCGCACCCTACCTCGCCGGATTCGGCCTCCTGTGCGCCTCCCGTGCCCGCACCCTACCTCGCCGGACCCAGCCTCCTCTGTGCCTCCCGTGTCCGCCTGACCTCATCCCAGCCAGCGCAAGTTCCCTGTTCGTGCTGGAGACGACGAACAGCAGTACCAGCGAAACAAGGGGGGTTTCTGTGAAAAACATGCCACGTCGGCACCCGACAGGCGGGGCCCGCCGGTCAGATACACCGTCAATACACGTTTATACGCTGTTTAGACCTTTTTGTAACGGCTTGCCCCAGACTTGGTACTGACACGTAAAAATTACCAATCTTGGTACCAATCTGCTTCTAATGCCCTAATTGTGGTACTTCTGTGCAATTTACTCGTACTAGTACTAGGTACGACCACTACGTTGTTTTTGCCTGCTGGAGAGGACAGGGCGAGCGAGCACGTGACGACGTGATTGTACAAACACTAGTCTATACTCCCTGAGTTGAAGGCCGCCGCTCAGAGATGGGCCGAATTTCCACTTCCACCCCGCATCCATCCCCATGCTCCATCTACTATTACCAGTCGGTAGCAGTCAGCGAGTCACGAGCTCTTCCTTCCCCGTTCCTCACTCCAGTTTGAACCCAACCCGCCGCCCACGCATTGCCCTCCATCGCCATTGCCCACACGGCGTCTCTCATCAGTCATCACACCCCTATAAAAATGGAGGGCACGACGCCCCGACACTTGTGACGTAGACATTCTCCTCCCCTTCCAGTACACGGCACGCCACGCCACTCGCCACTCTCACCGTCTCCACGGTCTCACTAGCACTACTCCATTCCACTGCAAGCTAGCTGCTCCGTCTAGAGCTTCGGCGAGGCAAGGCAATGGCGAGCTCCCGTGGGCGGTGGGCGAGCCCCGAGCGCACCGTCGTCTGGACCGAGCCGCCGCCCAAGACCACCTCCGCCACCACCAGGCGTCACGCTCACGCCCACGCCGCACCGCCCGCCAAGGTGCCCGTCGTCTACTACCTCTCGCGCAACGGCCAGCTCGACCACCCGCACTTCATGGAGGTCCCCGTCTCCAACCCCCAGGACGGCCTCTGCCTCCGAGGTACACGCTCTGCTCCGCTCTCCTCTGCCTCCTCTCGCTTCAGCTCCCTGCCAGTCATGGAGTCAGGTTCTGCCTCTGCTTAATTAACAATGTCTGCCGATGGCGCAGACGTGCTGGACCGGCTGACCGTGCTGCGGGGCGCCGGCATGGCGGACGCCTACTCGTGGTCCTCCAAGCGGAGCTACAAGGCCGGCTACGTCTGGCACGACCTCACCGCCGACGACCCCGTGCACCCCGCCAGCGGCGCCGAGTACGTGCTCAAGGGCTCCGAGCTGCTCCCCCTCCTCCCCGCGCCGCCCTACCCGCGCGACGCCTCCGCCGGCTCCTCCACCTCCAGCTGCCAGGCCGGGAGCGAGAACAACAAGAAGATGCCCGCAGCGGGCATCAGCAGGGCGCACGGCCGGCGCAAGAACTGGAGCTCCTTCGACCTCGGGGAGTACCGGGTGGCCGCCGCGCGGGGCGGCGCCGGGGCGGACGCGGCCACGCAGACCGACGAGAGACGCGGCCGGCGCCGGGGCCCCGAGCCGTCGCCGCCGCAAGAGCCGACGACGGAGCTCGGCGCGGACGAGATCTCGCCCCCGCCGTCGTCCAGCAGCCCGGACACGCTGGAGACGCTCATCAACAACGACGTCCGCGTGGCCGCCGCATCGAGCACCGTCGCCGCACGCCGGGGGGAGGAGGACGCGGGCCTGGCGCAGCAGGGAGTGATCGCGGGCGGGCGGATGCGCGCGTCGGCGGTGCTGATGCAGCTCATCTCCTGTGGCTCCATCCCCGCGGCCCCCAAGCGCGAGACCGGCCCGGGCGGCGCGAGGTACACGGCGGAGCGCAGGCTGCCGCGCGGGCGGTCGGACCTGAGCAGCAGCACCGGCGGCGCAGACGGGTTCTCGGGCAGCATTGGCGTCGGCGCAAGCATGGAGCGGGAGTACTTCAGCGGCAGCCTGGTGGAGACCAAGAAGTCGGCGAGCGGCGACCGTGCCGGCCACGGCGGGGAGCTGGGCGCTCTGAAGCGCTCGTCTTCGTACAATGCCGACAGGTAGGAGCTCAACCTTGTTTGGGAGAGATTATCTTATCGTGTGCATGGTGAGCCTTGGCCATGGTGAGTGAGGGACAATGGAGAAAAGTTGTGCTCTAGAGTCACACTGAAAAAAGCTACTTTTTGAGAATCCAAACTCCCAAACAATACTTAGCGCCATGTTGTCTCTGTCAAACTGCCATTGCTGCTAGTCTTAGCTAGGTGCTGGATGCTTAGACAATTCAGAAAATTTGCATCTAGCCTCACACTGAAAAGCTACTTTCGGAGTACTTGGCACCATGTTGCAACTGCCAGTCTCTGAATCTGGCATTGCTGGTAGCTAGGCTTTAGCAGTAAAATGCAGAACGATTCCTTTCAAATCTTACTAGATAGCTATGCTCCTTTGTTTCTCTCTTTCTTTCTGAGGTCTGAGTGATGATGAATGATGATTCAATTGAATTGTGCGTGCAGGAGCAGAGAGTCCACGATGAACACTGCTAGTACTACTACTACTAGTGGTGGTTGTAAGCTGGAGCTTGCGGCGGAGGAGGTGGACGGCGTGCGCGCCCGCTGCATCCCCGCCGGCAGGAAACCCAGCGGCGGCAGCAGTAAGAAGTCTCCGACCACCCACGTCCACGTTAGCAGCAGGCGCGGTGACCAGCCGGAAACCACCGACGACGGACGGACCGACTGAATTCACCGATGAAAACTCAGACATACTACTACTAGCATCAAAATGTGGATCGAAGCGCGTGCACTGCAGGCTGAACGAATGTCTTGCCACGGCACGAGCTCTTGCATCGACACCCCTTTCATTTTTTATCTATTACCCATTTCTGGAGTAGCTAGCGTAGAATTGAAACTCACTTGTATCAAGGTGTATGTAGAATGTAGTGGCACGGCATGTGTGTCTGAACTATAACCGAGCAGCGTGGCATATGCAGTGTTTGACTTTGTGTTTTCATTTGTTCAAACTTCAAAATGAGGTTGCATCCATCCCCATCCCCACCCCCAGCTTATCTTGTCGTTGCAAGCTTGGACCTACTCTCTTGCTCGTATGCGGCACGAGGACCCTTTTCTAAAAAAATTGCGGCACGAGGACGTTTATAAAACTAGGACCCCAATAACTGGGGAGCGTCTCTCTGATCCCAATACGAACCATATATCCTCTGTAAATGATCGATTAAGGGAACAAAATCGTTCCCTAGGGAATTTAGGCCAAATCAAGCTTAATTTTTGCCACAACTTAAAAACTGATAGGGACCTCATATGGTAATACAACAAACAGCAGGCAAAGTGCCATGATGTACATAATAATAGAAGGGCAGTCATACGCGCTAGCGCACCGGCCCAAGTTTGGGCCGGTCAGCCTACAACCGTGCGATCTAGCAGGCAGGAGCCGTCCGATCCCCCCTCCCCCCACGTCATATCATCTTCTTCCTCCCTCCCCACGCTTCAGATCCATTCGGCGCGATGTGTCCCTTCCCCAGCCACTGCATGCGTGTGCTCTGTCGAGAATAGGAAGCATCCACGTCCTCTCCCTCGCCGTCGCAGCACCCCGGCCCGTCCTCTCCCCTCCGTCGCCGCTCGTGCGCCCACAGACTCGTCCCCGGTTGAAGCTTTTTTAGCCTCTGGTTGAAGCTTTTCCTACGCCGATTGAAGCAATTTTCCATGCGTGAAGCTTTTTCATGGGGGTTGAAGCTTTTTCCACTATGCCTGTTGAAGCTTTTTCCGCCGGCGGTTGTAACTTCTCCTAGGTGAGTTGAAGCTTTTTTCCATGTCAGGTTGAAGCATCGGCGCCCGTCGTCTGCCACGCATGTAGCAAAAAGGTCACCGGTGGTAGCAAAAACAGGATGTGGTTGTAGCAAAAAAAGGATGTGGTTGTAACATTCCCCGTGGTCACCATGGTCACCATGGTCACCACTGAGGGAGGAAAAGCCGGTTCCAGCAAACCGTGACAACGGTTCCAGCAAATCACCAAGCTGGTTGTAGCATTTCATCGATTTTGTGATGGGGGTGCTTCTAGCAACCGCGGTCTCTGGTTCCAGCAAAATACGACGCCGGTTCTAGCAAATCGTGATGATGGTTGCAACATTGTCGTGGTGTCCCCACCGCGCTCCACCGCCGCACCATTAATCAGGCTCACCGTCCGTCGTGTTGACGCTCAAAAATGGCATGATCGCGAAGAGTGACTTGAGTCTATAATGGGATGAGGCTAAAATTATGATTTCATGTCACCATTTGATGGCCCTCTTCAAGATGATCAAAAAAAATATGAAGATGGACCAAAACGGAGCTCAAGTGCAAAAGATATAACAATTTTGGAGATACCCGTGTTGACACCAGATTGAAGAATGGCATGAAACCTAATTAAGACGGACTCGGATGGAAAAATTTACAAATGAAAAGTTGTGCATCTCGTCGAAACGGTGGATTTTGATATAAAAATCGTCTTAATCCGAGGTCGTATGCAACCTGTGGAGGCAAAACAAGGTCAGAAACAGAAGCTGCAGAGTCATTTCGGACCGACCAAGTTGATTTGATCGGTGAGACTGAGTTGGTCCGAAAATTTACTAGAGAGTTGGCAATGCTGGCTCGATAGGACCGAAATGAACCAATCGGTGAGACCGAGTTGGTCCGAGAAATTACCAAAGATTCCTGTCCGAGTTAGGTTAGGGTTTTTGACGTTTTGGATGGACTTTTTAGTCCTTTTCTTGTACGGGAAGTCCAGCCGCCTCATAAATAGATGAGAGGTGACGGCCGATTGAACAACACACAATCGACATATCAATCTATCAATCTTTTACCTTTACCTTTATCTCTCTCCTTTGTTCTTCTTCTTCCTCGTTCTTCGTTCGTTCTTCTTGTTGTAGGGCGGCGAACCTCGAGGCCCTAGGGGCCGTCAGGCCGACCTAGGGCAGCCCATTGCCGCCGCGCGCCCTGACGCGGTCCCTCCCGGGCGTGTGGGGTTTCGGGTCTATAAAAGCGTCCGCCGGATTGCCTATGTACCGCGCTTCCGGACGGGTCTCCTTCGCTGTGAGCTGCGGTGCATCAACCCCGGCGTCAAGGGTACACGGTGACATGTTCGTGTGCGAACACACTTTTTGGCGACTCCGCTGGGGACGAAGCTTTGAACGGTCTCCGGCCTGTTCTTGCTACGAAAGGATCGTCATCTAGGGTTTGCAATCTACGAAGGTAATATGAATACCCAATTCCCTACTATAGATGCAAATAATTCATATGGTGTTACTAGATCGTTCAATGAGTATACTCTATCGGCTAGCCCTAGTTTTTCCAGTAATGCATCTAATTACGTGTAAGGACCGATTCAAACTAATTTGCATGCTTCAACTTCTTATGATACTAGTAACCTACACCATATGTATCCCAACTCTCATGCATCGGCAACCCCACAAATTGTTATGCCGATGAACAACATGATGAGTTCAGCTAATAAATTTGAAACACCTTATGTTAGATTTTCCAATGCCATGCAAGAAAGTGTTTCACCCTTTTATTCATCGGCAAGTAATGTGCAATATACTAATCCAGCCATGCTGATGAACGAGAGAATTGGCCATGCTACTACTAGCTATTCGGCCAGTTATTCCCAACCGTCATATGCTACACCTCATGACAATAATTTTTCAGCACCATACACAACTATAGATGTTCATAATTCGGCTTCCGATCTTCCTGGTCATAACCGAATGAATGTAAATTTTACAGAAGCGGTTGTGCCCAATATTGTAGAAGATGAGGTAGTAGTGGCTGCATTGAAGAGTTTATCCCAAAATAATAGGATTAGTGCTCTTTGCCTTGAACAACATGAAAAGGGGATATTTCCTGATTATGCCGCAATAAAAGCTAGAGTTTTGCAAGAAGATGAATCTTTGCCAATTGATAAAATTGGCGAGCAAAAAATATGGTTTTACAACAAAGCATATGCCTTCACCTAGTACTACATCATATTATACACCCCCTACACAATTGCAAAATTTCGGCAACACTCGTGTGTAATTGCCGAAAGAATCTAAAAGCATTGAGGGGCAATCATATCCGGAGTGGGCTGAAATTGAGAAAAAACTTAAAGCCAATTTTGCCGCTCGCCGCCAGAAACAAATAGAGAAGGAATTGGCTCAAATAAAAGAAGCATTGTCAATTGGTAGAATCAATGAAAAGAAGGATGATTCGGAACATGAAGGTGCTTCGGTTGAAAAAGCCGAATCAAGTAGTTTATATTCTGAGTCCATCAAATCCAAAGAGGCAAGCATTATTGAGAAAGGGCATGGCAAGCATAGCAAAACAACCATGCTTGATTTTTCTGAAGTTAATAGAACCTACTTCCTGCCCTATGAGTTCCGTGCCATTGACAAGCCTCAAGGACAAGAACAAGTAGCCGAACAAAGTTCGGCTGACATGGATCTTCAAAGCAATGATGCACGGAATCAAGAAAAAGATGATGACAAGGTGTTGGGGAGCCATCCAAAGACGGAGCAAGATGTTCTTCAAGTGGCACCACCATCATGCTCTCCCAACATATTTGAAGAGGTATGCATAGCGAGTAATTTACCTATTTTCAGATTTGGTCGCAACTTCATTATTGAAGCATCTATAAGAAATATTCTCATAAGTAATTTTGAAAGACCAATGAAGAAGGGTAATTTACTTGATAGCAATAAAATTGTTATGAAACATATCGGTCAATCCATTGCGCCATTTATAAAGACCGATAATGACTTATTGTTACAGCCAAAACTTTCCCCGTTGCTTTATCTGAAGTTCATATCTAGTTGGGTAGCTTTGCTTATTTCGTACTTGGCTTGCACTTGATCTCAACTGAGACATGTATGTTCTAAATATCTTTGTTTCAGAAATTTAAAGCCAAGGTTAAAATCTTTTGGGAAAACCGATGCTAGTATAGTTTCTTATTTAAGGACATCGGAAAATGAATGCGAAAGAGAATTCATAGCCGAATGGGAAGATGCCAAATCTGAACCATTCTTTTGCTTAACTCCAAAGCCGTTCTCACAAAAAGATCGGCTAGAAAACAAAAGGTATACCTTCGATTCAAGCATGTGTGATCAAATATTTGATTTGTTGCTAAAAAATAATTACATAAGAATTCTTGATCACCATGTCAAGCCATCAATCCAAGGACGAATGTATTGTAAGTTGCATGATTCGTTCAAGCATAGTTTTGAGAATTGCAATATGTTTCGTCAAATAGTTAAATCGGCCATTGAAAAACGACGATTGAAGTTTGTTGAAACACCAAGAGATGACCAGTCTATTCCGATTGGTCCAAATGGCAAAAAGTTTTTGCATCGCCTGCTTCAAGCTGATCCATTTAAAGAGAATGTAAAAGCTGCAGGTGATGGGATCAAGCTTTCAAGTAAAGAAGTTGTTGAAGAGCATAACGAGCATAATCTTGAGGGCGAGAGTTCCATCGAAGCTACAATGGAGACACCAAGGACTGAGGGGGGCAACAAGCAAATCTAATGATCGATGAAAGCAAACCAAAAGAAACCAAAGGCCGGAATAAGCGCAAGTGTAAGAAACCACCATGGCCGCCATGACGTCATCTGTGAAGCCACGGCACAAACCAGCCCCAACGACACCCCGCTGCAAGCTGATGGCCGAGCAAAGAGGCAACAAAACTCGCGAACACCACCGACCAACAGAGGCCGACAAAACAGCCGGTGCCCACCTCACACGCCGGCACCACGCCGGCCAGCAAGACGGACCGCCCAGATCCCCCCAACCAATGACCAATCCGGGCTGTGAACCTGTCGGATCTAACGCAATAGCGCCGGATCCGCGCACCCCGCGGGAGCATCAGGGCACAAACTGGGTGGAAGGGGAAGGGGGGTGGGGGAGGTTGTCAGACCACACCGAGCTAATCCACTGCACCACGCGGCCGCCGGATCCGAAGATGCCCGAGGCAGCCTGGCGAAACCTCCCACCGACGAGCACCAGGGCACCACCCAGGCACCCCCCCGCCCGCAGCACAAGCTGCTCCACAGCTCACGCCAGCTTCCACCCGCCGTCTCCCACCGCCTCAAAGCTCGAGGACGCGCGCCGGAGTAGCGCGGCGCCGTCGGCCAACACCCGAGCCCCCTACTCGATGGGGGCACAGCTTTGAGCGCCACGGCCCGCCATCGC
>NC_041385.1:859426694-859428488 GCF_002162155.2 Triticum dicoccoides | reverse complement strand
GGGGGGGGAGAGAAGGTTGCGCGGGGAGGGGTAGCGCCGCCCGAGCCGCCCTGGGGAGATTAGCATCATTTTCCCTTCCCCGAGTAGCTAGTGTAGTTTGCTTGGATTACTGTCAACTTCGAACCCATTTGCATCAAGGTGTATGCAGTACAAACCATGGGTGTCTGAACCGAGCAAAGTTTCACACGCAACGTTTGACTTTGTTTTTTAGCTTTTTAAAAGGAGCTTGCATATTTATTTGACTAAATTACCCTTTTTCACATAAGCGCATTATGGCCGCGGCAAAAATTTATTTGCACGTCTGGCCTCCTCGATGGAATGAATACCCGATAGACATGCTATCTACAAGAGACATGGAAGTTGTTTGCTGTCTTTGATCGTCAACGTTCAATGGTCGCCGGTCAGCGAGCCAACATGGCACCCAGATGACACGGCCTTCCGGTAGATGCCACAACGTTCGACAAATGATTTGTCGCTTACAACCCTATCGTACATGGCAATTTGTTAGTCGTGTTGGCCAGACAGCTTGCCATGTTTAGCAAATTGACTCTTATATTGTCTTCAGTCTCCTCTTTTGGATTGAAGATAATATTGGCCAGACAACTCTGTCCGCCAAAATTCTACACCTGCAAGCTCACACCCTCTACAGGAGGACACATAGATGGACCGGGGAAGGGGACCGTTTAGCCAGGAAAGTAGATGCTTAGTTGTGGGATAACAAGGAAGATCATAGAATGTTAACTTATCAATTATTATTTAGACGTTATTTCTCTATAGGCATAAAATGAAAATACACTGAATTCTCATCCCTAAACTTTGACCAATGAATTGTACATATCTTGAGTAGGCGAGATGATCTCATTGGAAACTGTTGAGCTTGATGACAATTGAGAATGTGGCTTAAGAATCAAGCGTCTCTGTATAGTTTTCTATCACACTTAATAAAATTTGACCACGCCTTGTTTGTACAATTCTGAGACAAGTGGTTATGAGCATATTTTCAATAACTTTTTTTGTTTTGTTTTTCAACATTACTTATGAAGAAAACATTTTATTCAACTAAGCACCCTAGGTGCAGCAAAAATATTTAAATATAAGTTGCATGCCTCCACATACTAATATGTTACACTATAATAAATCGTAGCTTATATGTATATCAGCTTGTCTGTTTTCTCAGGTAGTTAGATATCTTTGGAGAGAGCCTATAAGTGTACTATTCGAATAAATACCTGAATAGATGTCTCTAGAGTACTTGCTTATTTCTCTTATATTTGAATCAATTGAAAATTATAGCATACGATTAGAAATATTAAATGTAAAACCATTCAAAAGTTCCAGAGTATATAAGGTGTTTGGAAGGATTCATTGGCAAATCTCTTGCAGAATGTTCATAACTAAATCAAATAATATATTTTAATTAACTAAAACTAGGCAAGAGCCCGTGCACTTGCATGGCTACCTAGTTTTTAAGACTAATTGGAGAATTTCAAACTTTGACGATAAATTCGTCTTTTCAATGTTTGCTACAAAATCAAGGTGAGGGTACCAAACTCTAGACTCAAAACAGGGCACGTACTAAACACCATCAATAATAGTAGCTACCACACCATGGACATGGAATCCTTTCCCTAGCTAGTACAATATGGCCCTGTAGAGGGAAGACATGAAATAAGAGAGTATAGCAACATGTGCCACATAATTTATGTCAAAAATAATGGGGGAAAACGGAATCACCTTACATATGACGCTCCTCCCAGAGCAGTTGTCAAAGTTCTTGGTAAGCTCAGCCCAACC
>NC_041385.1:859342318-859426337 GCF_002162155.2 Triticum dicoccoides | reverse complement strand
AGAGAGAGAGAGAGACTCGTGGCTACGAGGGTTAGGATGTTATGGTGTGTATTGAAAGTATACAAATTTGGAATACGGAGGATGCTATGATTTGTGTTGATTGTATAAAATTTTCAAGGTCAAACAATGACGAAAAAAGTGAACTCCCTTTCAAAGCCGGCGCATTCACTCTCGAAACCAAGATTCTTCCTTGGACGTTGTCCACTTTCTAAGCAGTGTACATACCAAGATTTAAGAATCCTTTTTCATTTTTGACCATAGCAAGCTGAGGCCATATCATGACACTGTGCCAAGTTTCACATTTTTCAGACTTCATTTACATTTTCTACAATTAAAAGACCAATGAAGTCCATGTCCATGCATGGTTGACTCATGCCATAGAGATCTTTGATTTTTTTTCAATTTCTTGTACAAGCCATACAAATGTATCCAAGACCCTAAATATGATTTTCAACCATTTTTGTGCATTATTACACGTAATCATAGTTCAAATTTGAATTATATTCATAAATGCCTAGAAATGCACTTAATGACTTAAATATAACAAACGAGCTTTGAAAAGTGCCAAATTTTAACATCCAGGATTATATGGTGTATTTTAGTGTATAAATATTTTTTTTGCAAATTAGTGTATAAAAAATTAAGTTGTCAAACAATGACAAAATGTCAATTCACTCTCAAAACCATGATTCTTCCCCAGAGATGGTTCAGTTTATAAAGAGTGTATATGCTAAGAGCATCTCCACTAGGGCCTCAGGACGCCCCCAAGCATCTTTTTTTAGCACCGGCGGTAAAAAAAACATCCCAGCCAGGCCCCCAAAACGTCGTTTTGCATCGGATTTGGCGATATTTCCCGCCGGCACGTCCACCCCACACCCAGCCCCCTGGGGGGCAGCTGGGGACGCCGGCATTTGCTTTTTGCATGCACAGGCCCACTTGCCAGCCCCCCTCTCTCCCCTCTCTATCCTCTCTCATCTCCTTTCTCTCTTTCTCTCTCCTCTCCCCTCTCATTTTCCTTCCACTACCTACCGCACACAGCTCGCGTGGCCGGAGGGGAGAGCTCGCGCGGCCGGATGCAGCCTCAACGCCTCCTTCGCCTGGCGTAGCCGGCCCCGCCCTGCATCTCCACGGCGCAGTGAGCAGGGGGCCGGAGCTGGTGGGTCGAAGTGGGCGTGGCGTCCGGGAAAAGGCGGAGCCGGCCAAAGGGTTGAAGGTGCAGGGATGGCAGGCCGCGGAGCCGGCGCGTGGGCGAAGCAGCCGGCTGGCGCGCACGTGGCAGGAGCCTGCCGGGTCCACGGGCGTGCGGGAGGCCGGCTGGATGACGCGGCGAGCCAGACCCGACGCTACGACGGAGCAAGGGAGTCGGCCAGCGGACGTGACGCAGGCGGATACGGCGGCAGCCGGGCCATGCTGCGGCAACCGGCGGGCGAGACGCCGGACGGGACGCGTCGTGCGGAGCCGGGACATGACGATGTGGTCGACGCAGCGCGGAGCGGAGGCGAAGACGACAGATAACACGTGAGAGGCGGTCTGGGCGAGCGGGCGCGCCGGCGGAGGGGCGCGGCGACTAGGCCATTCGCTGGGCGCGTGGCGCGGAGGCACACAGACGCGGGTGCAGAGCAGCAGCCGACCGGGACGACGCGGGCGCGCGGATGGAGCAGTCGGCTGCCGCGCGCGGATGGAGTAGTCGGCTGCAGTCGTCTTCCCCTGTTCATGCTGCCGGTAGAGTCGCGGACGAGGAGGGAGGATAGAGCGGCCGCCAGGAGGAGGAGGAGGAGCGCGAAGCGCTGGCCGTGTCGGCGGAGAAGACGACCAATAAGTGGAGGAGGAAGCGGGCGAGCGATGAGGCGTGGCTGGGGGCTCAATTACTGGGAAAAATCCCCTCCCAAGAGCTAAATTAGTGCCGACAGATCTTGATCCGGCGCAAAAAACATTCCTGGAGGGGCACAACGCCTGGAGATGCTCTAAGTTTTGTGGAACCTTCTTAATGCTTAACACAACATACTGAGGTCATATCATGATAGCATGTAAAGATTCATGTTTTCTCACTTCGTTTACATTTTCTAGAACTAAACCCCAATGAATTACATGTTTGTGGTTGATGTTTGCCATCAAGATATTTGAAATTTATTTTAATTTCTTGTAAAGTCATACAAATGACCTCAAAACTCTAAACATTTTTGAAACAATCTTTATGCATTGTTTCATGTACTCGTAGTTCATATTTGAGTTGTATCCATTAAATTGTCTAGAAATGCAGTTAATGACTAAAAATGGCCGGCTTGATGGGATGGATGGAGCTTAGCTATGGCATGCTGCACACATCACACCCGCATGCGTGCTTGCTTGTATGATTGTATCTGTATGAATAAAATTAAAATGAATAAACCTAGCAAGCAAGCTAGCAGTACTAGCTTGGTGTGCAGCAAAGAGAACAATCGATAGATGCACCCTCGTCCCTTCACCATTGGACCTCTAGCTTGCTTGCATTGCATATACTAGAGGAATACAGCCAAGGAAGAATTGGAGGAGAAAAATAAGACAGATCTACTCAGGTTCAGGCCCTCCTTACAAGGTAAAACCATGCTCGTGCTCGTGTATATTCGGTTGAGGTGTACAAAATACAGCTGTAAGGGAACTGAGAGATTGTAACGAAGTACAGCTATTTTTTTAGAGAGATTATCTTATCTTGTACTAGCAGTAGTGAGCTTAATTGTGCACGGTGAGGGGGACAATGCAGAAAAGTTGTTGTCTCTGTGTACCAAAAGCTACTTTTCTGTGTACCGACACTCCCAACAAATACTTAGCGCCATGTTGTCTCTGTCAATCTGGCATTGTTGCTAGCTAGGTGCTGGACGCTCGATCCCCAATGGGCATACACTACGTAGACAATTCAGAAAATCTGTGCCCTTGCCTCACACTGAAAATGTACTTTTGGAGTAGTATTTAGGACCATATTCTCACTGCTAATCTCTGAATGTGCCATTGCTGCTAGTTAGGTTGCTGGCTACTCGATCTCGGTGACTCTGTGCTGAAGATAACCATGTGCCCGATGGATAACTGGATATGTCGGCTTTAGCAACAAAAGGCCGAAGAATGATTCTCTTCTTCCATCTATCTGAAGATAACCATGTGCTCTGCTCTGGCTGGGGCACAATTCCAATTCCTTTGGGATGCAGAGCAGGGGCAGGACCACAGTCGTGGCTGCCGGCCTAGCTTTACAGCACAGTGCACAATCGGTCAGTCAGTCCTCGTCAGGCGTCACCAAATCTGTGTAGATAGATAACTATGCTCCTCTTCTACCTCCCAAGATTCTTTCTTTCTTTTTGTACTGATGATTCAATTGTGCGTGCAGAGGCAGAGAATCCACGATGAACACGAGCATTACTACTACCGGTGGTGGCTGTCTGTAAGCTGGAGCTTGCGGCGGGGGAGGTGGACGGCGTCCGCGCCCGCTGCATCCCGGCTGGGAGGAAACCCAGCATGGGGAGCAGCAATAAGAAGTCTCCGACCACCCACGTCCACGTTAGCAGCCGGCGCGGCGACGAACTAACTGAGGAAAACTCACAACATGAAAATGTGGATGGAAGCGCGTGCACTGCAGACTGAATGAATGTCTTGCTACGGCCCACACCTCCCTTGTTAATTACTCATTTTAGCATCATCCTTCCGTTCCCCGAGTAGCTCGCATAGGTCTGTCAACCTGGAACTCACCTGGATCAAGGTGTACGGGGGAGTGGAAAGCATGTGTGTCTGAACCGAGCAACGTTGCACGTTTGACTTTGTTTCTGCTTTCACTTGTTCAGAAGTACTTCCTCCATCCCATAATATAAGAGCGTTTTTAACACAGGAAGTAGGGAGTAGGTTGCACCCATCCCACCAGTTTGTCTTGGCATTCCCTTTTTCACTGGACCTCGCTCGAATGGATGACTCCGTCCCAATATTAATTATCACTGAAATGGATGTATTTATCATTTAAACACGTATACACACACACACACACACACACACACACACACACACACACACACACACACACACACACACACACACACTTGTTTTAGGCACAATTAATATAGGACGGCAGTAATAGGCTGGGGTCGTGCAGCATGTGACGTGTGCAACATACTTGAAGTATATGCACATTTCCGTGGAAACAACACATCAACTCAAAAATATTAGATATGTAGGAATTGAGATGTCAAGTATACTAGATATCTATAAAATTTTAATACTATCGTTTGTGTGTCACGTAGGAAAAGCTTAGAGATTATAAACACGGCCACACAACGAGAAGCCTTTGGTTTTCTCTAAAATCCCTGTGGTATGGCCCGTTCTATAGAAATCTATCTATTATATACTAAAAGAAAAAATACGGATGAAAACAGAGGAATTACCTAGAACATCTCACGTTAATCAGAAACATCTCGCCGCCAATTCAATGCACTACAAAAATAATATTCATTAGATTTTGAAAATTTCTCTTCCACGGCACGAGTTCTCCCGATCCACCCTCCACCCAATGTGGCCATCGCCAATTATCCCTGGACGTGGCTGGCCCCTCTCCCGCATCATGTGCACTACAATCTGTATCCACCACCACAAGATAGTTTGCCTCCACCTCGGACCCTCGAAGAAGAGATCGTTGATGCAGCCAGACAAGCACGACCATGACGACAACTACTCCAACAAAAGTAGAGTTGTGATCCCCCTTGCAGTTCTTGAATCAAGAAATCAGATTCAGGAATCAAGATTCAAGAATCAAGAAATATTTAATTACGGTTTTATTTCGTGAAATATTTTTTTCTACTTCTCTGAATAAGCTTTTAGGTTGATGTGAACACCCACAATAGTCCACATAAGCTTTGCAGGATGATGTGAACACGCACAATAGTCCCACTTGCAACCTTAGTTACGATCCTGATTTAGTCCTCTTCAAGCTCCCATCAATTCCGTATCCAGATGATAGTCCTTTCCTGCAGTTTTCTATCCTTTGAGGCCATAGACAGAAGCAAGAATTCCAAAGAGGAAAAGTAAAACATAATTGGATCGAGGGAATATAATATTTTCATGCATGGAAGAGAATGCCATCAACAAACCTACCTTAGAATAAAGAGAAAAAGAAAAGCAAGGGGTATACGATTGGTGATCAGTGATACGTCTCCAACATATCTATACATTATGAAGTATTCATGTCATGTTTACAACAATTTTATATGGTTTGGTTCACTTTTATTTTATTTTTATGGAACTAACCTATTAACCTAGTGCCCAGTGCCAGTTGTTGTTTTCTTCCTGTTTTTGGTTTTTCAGAAAATCTAAACCAAACAAAGTCCAAATGCAACAAATTTTTACGGTGATTTTTTTGGAGAATAAGAGACCCGAGATCCCTCGGGAGAGAGCCAGAAGGTTACTAGGGGGCCACAAGCCTGGTGCCCCCCTAGCGCGCACCACCCGAGCTTCTGGGACTCTTGGGCACCCCCCCCCCCCTTACGTGAATCCAATGCCTAAAAACCTTATAAATACAGAAACCTCCAAAAGTTAACCTATATGAGTTTTTCCGCAGCCGCAAGCCTCTGTGCCGAAGCGATCTCAATCGGAGCCCTGTTCTGGCACCCTGTCGGAAGGGGAAGTGATCACCGAAGGCCATCTTCATCATCCCGGTGGTCTCCATGATGAGGAGGGAGTAGTTCACCCTCGGGGATGAGGGTATGTACCAATAGCTATGTGTTTGATCTCTTTGTCTACCTCTCGTGTTCTTGATTTGGCACGATCTTGATGTACAATGAGCTTTGTTAATATAGACGGATCATATGCGTTCTTCCCTCACTATTTAGTTGTGATGAATTGAGTCTTTCCCTTTGAGGTTTCATAATTATCAGATTGAATACTCTGGATTTGATGTATGTCTTGCATGTGGATACCCGCGGTGACAATGGGGTATTCTATTGAGTCACTTGATGTATGTTTTGCTAGTCCACTTGTGGATTCCCGCGATGACACTGGGATAATTTAGGCATAGAGTTTGGTACACCCTTTCATCCTACTTTCTCCGATAGAAACTTTGGGGTACTCTTTGAGGTTCTTTGTGTTGGATTGAATATTATGAATCTAAAATTGTTTGATGCATATTGAATAATTAACTGACGGATACTTGTGGTGACATTGGAGTATCTAGGTGACACTAGAGTTGATTGATGCGCATCAGATGGTGTTATTGTAGTACGAACTCTAGTGCTGTTTGTGATACTTGTAGGGATGGCTCACTAGATTGATTGGAAAGATAATGTTGAGGCGGTTTACTACCTACAACAATTTCATCTTATGTTCTCTGCTATTGATAAGAAGTTTGGATTGATTCTTTATCGCTTTTTGAGGGATGGTTATATGATTCAATTATGTTAGCACTATTGAGAGATTGCACCAGTGAAAGTATGAACCCTAGGCCTTGTTTCTAAGCATTGCAATACCGTTTGTTCTCACTTTTGCTACTTGCTACCTTGATGTTTTTATCATTTCAGATTGCAAAAACCTATATGTACTATCCATACTACACCTATGCAATTTACCATTGTATTGGGCGTGTTGGGGACACAAGAGATTTCTTGTATTTGATTGCAGGGTCGTTTGCGAGACACCATCGTCATCCTATACCTCCCACAGACTGATAAACCTTAGTTCATCCACTTGAGGGAAATTTGCTTATGTCTTACAAAACACTATGCTTGGAGGCCCACCGAGTCTACAAGAATACAAGATGTGTAGTAGACATCAATCAACAAAGAAAATCCAAATATATACTCCCTTCTTTTGAGATGATACATATTATTATTGTCTCAGTTACCCTTCCCACCTTATTTATTGTTGTTAGATGTGATGATTTAGGCATTACTTCAAATTCAAGTCTTCAACCTTATGCTGCTGCTAGGAATAAGAGGGCAAGTGGGAGAATGCTACGCTATACACGCTAGCCATGAGAACAAGGCCTTCAGTTCAAGGTACACATGGAATTCTAGATTGCTGCATATTTATTTTAATGTACACATTTCTATATGGGCAGACATGTTGTTTATGGATTCCTTACTCACTGCCTATTCATTTTTTCATTGTATGTTATTTCTGTTCTGCAAGATAAGTTGTTTGACAAATTTTGTAGGACAAAGTAGTTAGTTTTTCTCATTCCTTGCTACATAATAGCATTAATTAACCACGAAGGCATCTTGAAAATTGTATTATTACTAGCATTTGCAAAATTTTCTTTGTGTTATGTAAGCGTGATGGAATTTCCTTTTTGCTCTCCGTATAATATCAAAAGGTGTTAATGTTCATTCTTTTCTATAGGATTGTTTGTCTATCTTTCTTCGTTCTTTTTTCGACTCGATCATTTTTTACCTATCTGCTAGATTTGATTTACTATTTGAAAAGATTAACATGTCATCATTCTTTTATTTTCCTTTTAGTTTTGGCAGCATGATGAATTTTCCTTTTTTATGTCATATCATTTGGTACCAAACTATTAAGTTCATTCTCTTCTAACAAAATGATTGCCTGTCTGCCCGGGTTCTTTCTTTGACTCAAGTATTTATTCGCCTATCATCTGGATTTGATTAAACTACTATCAAGATTAATGGGCCATTGATTCCAAATGCACGTCTATAAATGTGTTCTAATAACAAAAACATTTAAAGAATTGGAGGGAGTGCTTGGTATATCATTTTGTTTCACTTCTATTGTATTTTAAATCTGATTTAGCTAATCTTGATGCAAAATCGTGTTGTTTCGTATGTGATCTTGACTTCATAAATTGAACATCTACTCTACTAACTATGGGATCCCTTCTATGTTTCGAGCAAGGCCCTTCAAGCTATCAAATGTTGAATCGGAGTGGAGCCCATTAGATTGGCCAAGTATGTGGTTACTTTGTGGCACTATCTCAAACTTGATGACTCCCATTTGGCGTTATTTTTTTGGTGAATTTCCCTTATCGGTGCAAGATATTAGTAAGAAACACCATATTATTTTATTTCCTAAAATTTTACAATTAACTTTCATGAAAAATAGCTTGAAGCTATATATGTGATGATTGATGGTTCGAGGTAGTCACTTTGTATTGTGAAGTGTCAACAAATGGCATCTATTGATTGATTGGAATAGTAGACCATTTATGTACTGATAATGATGAATTTCTATCACAACTATGTATTTATGACATAACATATCAATTTAATATTCAAGACATATTTTTAATGCAAAACGCACATTTTTGAACTAAAAATAAATGATTGATCTAAAAGTCACACGAATCCCATACTTTGAACTTTGATGTCATATTTTTAATAGCTCTTTTCGCTGATCTATAATATAATGTATGATGGTAATAGCAAAATAATAATTGGTCAAAAAGATGAATTTAGTTCTAGATAATTTGTGCATGATTATGTTTTATTTACGATGCTATTTTCAGTTGCTATATAACCGTACTATTTGTAATCATACAATACTAATATTGAAGTTATAATAAAACTAGAACCCATATTTTTGTGTCACAAAAGAAGAAACTGTCAAAATCATGTATCCAAATTCGTTGTATATATGCCACCGTCAAGAATCCTTAGAAGAACAAGAAATATTATGCCCAAGGAACTAAAGTGTACAAAGATATACTACTATATAGTGGATCAGCTACAAGGTGAAGAGATAATTTATCTAAGTTTATCGAAGCCACAACACAATATGTAAATCAACAACTTTAAATGATGAATCATGAATGTTGTACCCAATGCAATTCGGAAATATCTTAACGTTCTCTTGAATCGAAAAATGCAAGCTAAAACAAAGACAAGCCTACCAATGACGATCCAACATAATATCAACCAAAGTGTCGAGTTATGTAATTATAAAATTATTCAACTTGGAAGGAGATTCAACGAAGAGCAGATAATAACATGAACATATATGTGAGAAATTATATATATTCTAGGAATAATCATACCACAAACTAAATGGGCGCAACCAAAAATGGAGACAATAGCTTATCTCAATATGCTTTGCTATGGCAACCAACAGAAGACATAGGCAATCTCTAAACAAGGTATGGCTATATCTGGCCAAAAATATTCTCACACGGGCAGTTGTACATAACATTCTCCACTGTCATGAAAATGACGGAATGGGATTAATGGTAAATGAAGAAGATAGCAATGAGTACGATAAAGTGAAGTACACAGTCTAATGATGTTTCAAACAACCATAAGGACATGAAAATTCCGTTCACTACAAAATATCTTCAAATTGATAATTAATTATCTCTTCTTGCAGAACAATTGATTATCTATGCTAACATTACTGTTATGCACTATATGGAAGGATGGATTTGGTCTATTACTCTTTCGAAAGTATTCAAAAAGTAGTACTAAAAAGGGATAAAAGATTTAGCAATGTCCAAGCTTATAGTTTATTAAATTATGTTGGACGAAAGTAAAACACTAATAATTATTTTGATAATATAAAAAATCGTTACTCTATAGCATAGTATAGACTGGCAGTGCCAACACCCTTACACGAATCTATGTTGGGAAAAGGCTCATATTCATAAATTTAGTTCCAATTTTTCTTTAGAAAAGTTCTCATTATGAAAGCCTGAAATATTACCTATGTAACATAACTTTGTTAAGTTCTAGCCCATGGATTTGCACGAGCCACTTGTCTAGTTTTAAAGAAAAGTAGTGTGGTAACAAACATTCCAAACAACAACAAAGAAATATTTTTCGCAAGAATCCTATCTCCTTTGTTGCAGATGGAGAATAGTTAGATCCGTGAGTCATATTAGTCTCGAGAAGTGAAGGGAAAAGAAAAAGAAAAGAATTGTCATCTATAAGATGTCTTCACCACATGGGTGGATATTCAATATAACATTGCTTGTGCCTCGTCCTTAAACATGAAAATGATGTGAACTGCAAGGACATCAATGATGAGAAATGAGGAGGCCAAACCAACAATGTCTAAGCATACATCTCCAAATGTTTAGGAGTAACAAGTGGAGTATGAGCATGCTAAAGTTCCTGATATACCACACAGTATTCATGCCTGAAGTTTTATATTGGGTCAAAGAAAGCGAAAATATGAGTTACGATCCATCCTATATTCAAGGAGCTTTTGTCGAAGTCTAAAAAAGCTTGAGGTTAAAATTTGGAGACCAAAGCAACCAGGTTAGTGGATTAGAAGAGACCGAGTTTAAGGCGGTGCGCCTTAGACTTGCTTCAGTGCTTGTAATCGTCACTAGGTGGCCTACGAATCTGGATGTTATTTTTGTTATTTCTGGTGTTTGTTGTGCTACCATGATTGAAGATGAATAGATCAAAGTTTTCTTGCAAAAACTAACCGAGTTTAAGGTGGATCAATCTACATGTCGCCGAGAGATAAAAGAAAGTGGGGAATGGCATGTATCATAAGGTTCAAGGGCACCACATAGAAGCTGACTCACAAACGCAAGCATGCACCGCGGGGGAAGTGTTAAGAAATAAGCAGTGCATTCTTGGAAGGTTTTAGTACTGTTGAGGAATATTACAACATGTTTATAGAAAATGGAGTACATGATGAGTGTATACTTTCAACAATAGCGATGATACCATGTGGCAAACATGTTAGGCAACTCAAACTGATGGAAACAATTGAGATGATCAATGTATTTTTGGAAGAGGCCTCTCTAGATTTAGTCAGTAATCTACACCTATATTTTTGCTCCCGATTCAACCTTCCAACTAAAAACCATTAGTATTGCAGATTTTTAAAACAAAGGCACTTAAAGAAAGTGTAGAAATAGTGAGGAGGTATAAGTGCAAAACAAAGGATTAAAACTAGAGAAAAAATATACAAGCATGTGTTCGGATAGATTTTTTGTTTGAGTTGCGTACGATTGCTTGAAGAAAGAAATAAAATTAGATGATGAGACTTGCAAAAAATAGCACACTCTGAATAGTTTATTACTTTTTCTAAAAATAGTAAAGTCTGAATATTTTGTTAATTTTCTAAAGTAGTAAACTCTGAATATTTTATTATTTTTAAAAAACAGTACACTCTGAATTATTATCATTTTTCTAAACCAAAGAGATTTGAGAGGATTTTTGTTCACCCGTGTTACCCGTACGAACATGCAAGATCCAAGAACCAAAGAGGTCTCTAGAGTAATCGTTATTGTAAGTAAAATGGAAATTATGGCGTGTAGTCTATACATGGACGAACTAAGTTAATGGTGTATGTTTTTGTTTTATTGCAGTGTCACATCCAAGTATGCCACTTTAGTTGATCTATTTGCTATTTTGTGATGTAATTTGGAATTACTCCCTCCATCCCATAATATAACATCTCCGATATATGAGTATATTGGATGTAATAAGATCTATTACGAGACGTAGGGAGTATTACTTATTAGGGGTTGTTGTTACCTTACTTTCTTCGCAGGGGTCTAGTATACAATACACAAAAATATCAGGAATTAGTAAAAATCATGCCGTGTGTGAAAGTAGTCAGCTATACATACATAAAAGTCATATGAACCTCTCAACCTGATGTGTGAATTGACCATATACAACGTTCAAACACTAAACCTTGACGTACAAAAGCAAACTTTGTACACTTAAGGTATGAGATTTAAACTGATGACAAATTTCTTGCTTATATTACTAAAAATCATATTTCAGTTTGGTAGGACTCTGACATTGAGCTACCAATACAAGTAAAATTATTGCTCCAAACCTTGGCTATAATGAAAGGAATATAAGTTTACGATAGTCAGTAAATGAAATGAAATGCATGAATATCAGTTTACAATAGACCATGATTTTAAATAGGGAACTATAACTCGAAAACCCCTTTTGGAGGCCGAGCTCCATGAAGGCCGACTTTTGAAAAAGAAAAAAATCATAAAAAATCTACATTTCAAAAAATTCTGAAAAAATATAGATATACATGGAGGAATAATGCACAAGTGTGCAAATTTTGAGGATGAAATACATTGAAATGAGGGCTGTGTAAGAAAAGACAAATCTTGGGCTTTTTAACACACGATACTATTCATCATGCTAGGCCATGAATTTGTCTTTTTGGTACAAATCACATTTCAACGTATTTCATCCTGAAATTTTACACACATACGCATAACAGTATTATTTGCTTGTACAATTTTTTCATAGTTTTTTAAACTGAAAATTTTGAATTTTGGATTTTTAAAAACATTCGGCCTCCATGGTGGCAGAGAGCCAAAATGCCTACCTAGTTAGAACTCCCCTATAGCACACTATAGCAAATAGAAGAGGTCCTGCACTAAAGAACTTTGATGCAAACACCTGAACAAACATTTTCAATAGCATGCTATAGCGTTTAGAAGATGTTTGCCGCTCAGATGTGCTATTTAAAAGTTTACAATAGACGTGTTGGGCCGGCATACTGTTCTCCGTGGAGCGGTCATAGCGGATGACTACGCCTGGTCCTCCAAGAGGAGCTACAAGACCGGCTACACGTTTGCAAAAGAATTTTTTTTCCGTTAACATAGATAGATTAATAAGATATATAAGCAAGCATGTGCTACGTGTAACGTTACTTCTTGCTGGATCTGGATCGCAATATCAAGTTGCTTTCCTGCAGCACCTACATGGCCACATTTGCACTAACTTTGTTCATTGCTTGGTTTGACTGAGCTGTTCAAGAAAAAGGAAAGATGAATGCGTTTAAAATCTACGAGTTGCCTTAGTAAGAAAGTTCCTCCTTCTTGCTATAGAAATGATCTTTCAGACAACCTATCTGTTTCAGTTTTGAATAAGACAGGAATAAGTCAGTGCCAGGTTAGTGTATGCTCTGCCCTGCCATACACAATTCCAATTCCATTGGGATGCAGAGCAGAGAGGCAGGACCACGGTGGGCACTCGTTGAGTGAGTGAGTTCATTCGTTCAGATTGTTTGCGTTGCCTGATCCATCCACGCACGCATCACCGAATCTGATTAGATTCCTATGCTCTTTTCTTTCTTTCTGAGTTCTGACTGCTGATGATTCAAAATGTTGATCGACGTGTGTCCACTGCAGATTGAACGAAGGAATGTCTTGCCATGGCAAGCGCTCTTGCATCGACTCCCTTTCTTTTTATCTTTTCCCCATTCCCGGAGTAGCTAGCGTAGAATTCAAACTCACTTGTATCAAAGGTGTATGTAGAATGTTGTAGTGGCATAGCAGAAGAGCGGAGAGCATGTGTGTCTGAACCGAGCAGCGTGGCACATGTAGTGTTTGACTTTGTGTTTTCATTTGTTCAAACTTTAAAATGAGGTTGCATCCATCCCCATCCCCAGCTTTTCTTGTCGTTGCAAGCTTGGACGTACTCGCTCGCTTGCATGCAGCACGGGGACGCTCTTAGTATATATCTGTATCTAGACAAAATTAAAACAAGTAATTTATGACGGCCCTAGTTCCGGGTTCGCTAGCACGTCGGGATTATATAGACTCCTGGCCAAAAATTTCAAATTCTAAAAAACATATTCAAGAAATCATAAAATTTTCATGAATTCTACAAATGTTGGTGTACTCATAAAATGTTCACGAATAACAAAAAATTCCCCAATTTCAAAAAATGTTTGTCGATTCAATTATTTTGATTATTCATAAATCTTCACGAATTAAAAATGCTCATGCATTTAAAAAATCATCAAAATAAATAAGAGTTGTTGAATTTCAAAAACGGTGACAATTATTTTTGAACATGTTTGCCGGTTTAAATTAAATACGAACAATTTAAACAAAAAATGGAAATATTTAAATAATATTCACTAGTTCAAAGATAATAATTATTTATTTTTTCACAAATTTGTAAAGAATGTTCACAAATTTGAAATGTATTCATGATTTCAAATGAAGGTCCACGAATTCAAAAAATGTTCATGATTTGAAAAAATACACGATTCAGAAAATGTCTATAATTTGAAAAATATAGAAATAGAATTCCCACGCACCGATATCATGGAAACACTTGAGTGCAAGTGAATGTTTCAGCATACAAACTATTATAGCTTGGTATGTGGGTTTAAGACTTGCTAGCCCCACGCACCGCACGGGTTGATGACTACTCCTCCCGTTTCTAAATATATGTCTTTTTAGAGATTCCAATACATACTACATATGGAGCAAAATGATTGAATCTACAGTCTAAAATATTTCTATAATTTAGAAATGGAGGGAGTAGTAATAATAACTAACGTAAAATTTATACTTTGCCAAGGATTTATAATATGTTTATAGAGAGTTTATTTTCAATACAATTATATGAATTTTCTGTTTTTAAGTATAGAGTTATAAAATTTGATTATTTTTCAAATGCATAAACAAGCTAAGTGTTAAAATTTTGGTATGTTAGTTTTCAACACGGTTAATGCATTCTCAATGGTTGCATCTTTTGGGAAGTTAAAAATCAATTCTCTGTAACACGTTTTTTTACTTGTGTAACATATTAATTAACAATTATTGTGCTTTTTCAAAAAATAAATCTAATGTATCTTTTAATGAAAAGTGGTATGGTATACTGGTGTAAAGCCACAATGGCTCAAGTTACATTCACAAAAATTAGCAAGTGCACAAACATCAATAATGACACGGAAGAAAAGTGAGTTACAAGGTTACATCAAGAGTGGTACACCCGCCATTCCAAAAAAAGTGTCGTGGCTTTAGTTCATCTTTTTTTTTGGCTCGGAGGGAGTAGCAATCCTAGAATATAAGTGAGCAAGTTTAAGGAGAGTAGTTTGCATGACACAAAAAAGAGAAACGATAATGTAAGATTCAAGATACTAGCAAGATGATCCATCACACAAGTAAACATTGAGTAATGTTTTAGCGATAAAAGATGCATACTTGAAAAGTTCTAAAAGTGTTGCAAACGTTGCAAAGGATTCTTGAAGATTATCTGGTATTATACATGAGAAAGATGTTTGAGAAAATGCCTCTAGAAGAAATGAATAACAACCACGATATATTTTGGAGAAGAACCCTATGATTAGAGCAAAATCTGGAGCTGGATGTTCTTAGTTTTGGATGTGGACTATTCATGGATTAGAAATATCTAAACATGTGTAATTTAGAGATTTGTACAGAAAATTTGTTATGTGCCGAAGAGAGTTCCATATATTGGATAGAGTACTCATGGATTATAAATATATAGGCATGATTACTTAAGAGGCTTTAAGATTAAATATGTTTTCGCAGGGTTTTGATGGTTGCCATATTTAATAATGGATTTACTGGCCCTCTCAGTTAACTATATAATCATATTAAGTCTATAACTATAGAATAGTTTATATGTTGAAGATTTAATAAGTTCCAAAATAAGATTTTTTTTGTTAATTCTCACTTGCATTAGAAATTCATGATGTGCAATCAACATCAAGAACCATTGGTGCAAGTTACGATCCATCCAATATTCTACCTTTTATTTACAAATGAATACTAAGCTTTACTTTTCACCAGATGAACAAATTGTTACAACATAATGACCATTTATTCAGATAAAATATGGTCTAGATTTTTTTTCTAGGTAGATAAATATTTAATTTTATTAGTCCAAATGAACAAAATATTATGATATGACAAGTAATTTTTATATTTGCTTCAAACTTTTTGTAAAATCAATGGATAAATAAGTTTGTATCAATCATCAGAGAAAGTACAAAAAATCAACCAAATAACTCACAACATCTGTAATCACTTGAACACTATGTTTGGATTTCCACTATTAAGAAAAATATTCAGGATAACATTGAACACATTAGTGGAATGAAGTTGAGAAAGATAGCACTTTGCAAAAGTATGTTTTGTTACTTTGAATAGTGCAGTTGAAAGGCATACATCTTTTAAGCCAGGGTCTTCGGTTCTAAAGAATTTTGTTGTTGGTAGCCATTCACCAAACTTTTTCAATGATGACCAAGTTATTTTCCTTTTCATGATGGTATACCATGAGGTGTTTACTCAATTCTTAATTTTCCACTTCTCTTCTCCCATCAGTATAAGTGTTGGATTAGGTCATCTTCATATACTTATTCTCTCTCTCTCTCTCTCCCCCCCACGCTTGCTCTTCTCTCTCTCCTAGTAATTGTTTCATATATCTAGCAACCAGATCGGAGTTGCAGACAAGAGGAAACCTCATTGCCTCTCAAATGCAAAGTTGAGTGCAAGTTTTGCTAAAAACTAACTACACATTGTGGGCCATCCAATATATTTCAGCCCGTTGTAACTTTCAGCCCATGGCTGGGCCATGACGTATTTCAGCCTATATGTGGCCATTTGTAACACTTGGCCTATTAACGACCCGTGTTGAAACTGGCCATAACAAACAGTATAACACTTCATACCCATTAATGTGCCATTTATTAGTTGGGCCATTTGCAGCCCGTTTTATCTTTTAGCCTTCTATTGGCCCAAATATTCTTGGGCTCATTTCCAGCCCTTGGTTTCTTATGGTCCATTACTGGCATGTTCCACTAATGGGACACATTCAAACCGTGGTTAAAGTCGGCCCGTTTGTGGCCCATTAAACCATTGGGCCGTTTTCGTAGTGTCATCTATTCTGGCCCATTAACGTCGTGTCATGCCTGTCGATAGAATTAAGCCCATGATACATACCGACCTATTAATGGCCCATTATGGTCGGACCCATAAATAGGTGATTCCCATTTTAGGTCGTTTATGGCCCATATTACGGTCTGTTATTGTCAAAGAATACTATGGCCCATGTTTGTTCTATCAACGATACAACTCATAGAAGGCCCATGAATTCGACGGCCCATAGAAGGCCCATGAATTTGACGGCCCATGGAAGGCCCATAAATTTGAAGGCCCATAGGAGGCCAATGGCCACTCAGCAGGTAGCAGGACCACAGTCCACGGTAAGAGAACTGAAGTGACTACAAGCAAACAAATAAAAAAGACAATAAGGAAATAAATAAGTAAGCAACTTACGCTAGGCTATTGCGGCTATTGCAAATATTACATCCACTGGGCATCAAAGTTTGCCACGATTGCAAATATAGGGAACAAAGTAGCATATTACATACAATGAGCGTCTAAATTGGCCATCAGTGCAAATAAATGTTGCAGCAAAACAAGTCCATGACTGAAACAACTCCGGAAGAGCTCAAGAAACGTTATCCTGCGTATCCACCATGCTCTTAATTAACTGTCTCTTGTTTGGCGCTAAAATCCTCCAACGCTAGATGTTGCACCAGAAAGTATGCATCTGAATTATGCAGAGACTTCCTCAGTCCTTCGGCTTCTTGTCGCGGCACAACTGATCGATGTCTTTCTAACTTGTAGTTGAGACTCAAGAAACTGAACTGATTCAGACAACAAGTTTGTATAGCTTGTGCCAGCAGTAGTGGACAGTAACATGAACACTACACCAAGACGAGACTTTGGGGCTGTCTCAGTGTCTTGAATAAACTCACAATTCATCGGATCCCAACAAATGAACCACAAAAAGTCATTATATCGAATAGATCTCCAGGAACATCAATAGAACATCGTAATTGAAGATCAAAGAGAGAGAAGAAGCTATCTGCCACTAGCTATGACCCGTTGGTCTGCGGTAAACTACTCATACATCATCGGAAGGGAGACAAGGTTGATGTAGAGCCCCTCTGTGATCAGTTCCCCCTCCGGCAGAGTACCGGGGAGGCCTCCAGATGGGATCTCGCGAGAACAGAAAATTTCTTCGGCGGCAAAAGTATTTCGGGTGGCTTATCTAGTCTTCTCCCGAACCTTCTAAGGTCTCTTCTGGTCCAAACAAAATTAATCCAAGTTTTTCCTTTGTCTGGACTCTGTTTGATATTGATTTCCCGAAAAGCCAAAAATAGGCAAAAAAAACAACAACGGGCACTATGCACTAAGTTAATAGGTTAGTCCCAAAAAATGATATATAACTGCATATAATGGTATATAAAACATCCAAGATTAATACTATAATAGCATGGAACAATCAAACATTATAGATACGTTGGAGACATATCACCACATCCGTGGTATGTTCCCAGAGATTTTTAGCAGGGTATTCACCCACTTGCGGTATTGAAAGTGCATGTGATACTAAGTTATATTTTGGTGTGATGACAACATGCTTAGCAGAAATAATATCAATTGCTAAAGTTTATCTCAGGATATTAGTTTCATGTAGATTATTATGGAGACAACTCGAAGGTTTTTGTTTTGCTTCGATTTGAGTGGTAGGAGGCACTATTAAGAGGGGTCGTCGTGGATCTGTGTTGTGTGGGAATGCTTGCGAAACATATACACCAGCCCTCCTACACCTACCACCTTACAAATGACTATAGTGTGCTTTGCCGAGATATCCAGTGAGTGTCAGCAGAGACACTCTGAACACCCCGTGTGCACGGGGTCTTTTGACGCCCGTGCACACGGGGTGATTAGTAAATCTCTGGGTACCCCGTGCGCATGGAGTCTTTTGACCAACGTGTGCACAGGGTGCCGCATAAGGCCCTCAATACCACGTGCACATGGGATCCTTTTGACTCCTGTGCACACGGGTGATGTCTACTACACAACCTTCTTCTTGTAGACGTTGTTGGGCCTGAAAGTGCATAGGTTTGTAGGACAGTAGCAAATTTCCCTCAAGTGGATGACCTAAGGTTTATCAATCCGTAGGAGGCGTAGGATGAAGATGGTCTCTCTCAAACAACCCTGCAACCAAATAACAAAGAGTCTCTTGTGTCCCCAACACACCCAATACAATGGTAAATTGTATAGGTGCACTAGTTCGGCGAAGAGATGGTGATACAAGTGCAATATGGATGGTAGATAAAGGTATTTGTAATCTGAAATAATAAAAACAGCAAGGTAACTAATGGTAAAAGTGAGCGTAAATAGTATTGCAATGATAGGAAACAAGGCCCAGGGTTCATACTTTCACTAGTGCAAGTTCTCTCAACAATAATAACATAGATAGATCATATAACAATCCCTCAACATGCAACAAAGACTAACTCCAAAGACACTAATAGAGGAGAACAAACGAAGAGATTATGGTAGGGTACGAAACCACCTCAAAGTTATTCTTTCGGATCAATCTATTCAAGAGTTCGTACTAGAATAACACCTTAAGACACAAATCAACCAAAACCCTAATGTCACCTAGATACTCCATTATCACCTCAAGTATCCGTGGGCATGATTATACAATATGCATCACACAATCTCAGATTCATCTATTCAACCAACACAAAGTACTTCAAAGAGTGCCCCAAAGTTTCTACCGGAGAGTAAAGAACGTGTGCCAACCCCTATGCATAGGTTCATGGGCAGAACCCGCAAGTTGGTCACCAAAACATACATCAAGTGGCACGTGATATCCCATTGTCACCACAGATAAGCACGACAAGACATACATCAAGCGTTCTCATCATAAAGACTTAATCCGTTAAGATAACTTCAAAGGGGAAACTCAATTCATCGCAAGAGAGTAGAGGGGGAGAAACATCATAAGATCCAACTATAATAGCAAAGCTCGAGATACATCAAGATCATGCCATAGAGGGAACACGAGAGAACACGAGAGAGAGAGAGAGAGAGAGAGAGAGAGAGAGAGAGAGAGAGAGAGAGATCAAACACATAGCTACTGGTACATACCCTCAGCCCTGAGGGTGAACTACTCCCTCCTCGTCATGGAGAGCGCCGGGATGATTAAGATGGCCACCGGTGATGGGTTCCCCCTCCGACAGGGTGCCGGAACGGACTCCCGAGAGGTTTTTGGTGGCAACACAGGCTTGCGGTGGCGGAACTCCCGATCTATCTTGATATCTGATGTTTTTAGGGTACGTAGGCTTATATAGGCGAAAGAAGTCAGTCGGGAGGTGCTCGAGGGGCCCACGAGATAGGGGGCGCGTCCAGTTGGGGAGGGGTGCCCTCGTATCTCCTGGCCTCCTCGAGGGTCTTCTGACGTGAACTCCAAGTCTCCTGGGTGATATTCTTCCAAAAAATCATGTTGCCGAAGGTTTCATTCCGTTTGGACTCCGTTTGATATTCCTTTTCTTCGAAATACCGAAACAGGCAATAAAACAGCAATATGGGCTGGGCCTCTGGTTAATAGGTTAGTCCTCAAAGTAATATAAAAGTGTATAATAAAGCCCATAATCATTCAAAACAGGTAATAAAATAGCATGAATGCTTCATAAATTATAGATACGTTGGAGACGTATCAAGCATCCCCAAGCTTAATTCCTACTCGTTTCTCGAGTAGGTAAATGATAAAGAAAGAATTTATGAAGTGTGAATGCTAGCAGGTGCACAAGTTTGATAAATGATAATTTCAATCACCTTTTCTAGCATGATAATATGTCATAACAGTAGTTCATCTCATAAAACTTTTCACGAACTAGTAACAAGCGATTCACATGTTAAAGCATAGACCATAAACTTTCTTGAAAACTAGCAAACTTCATTCTTAGTCATCAAACAATTGCAATTCATCTTACTTTCAGGAAGAGTCTATGTCAGAGCTTTGATTTAGCAAACTTCACATACTCAACTATCATATAGTTTTCTACAATTGCTAACACTCACGCAATACTTGTGGTTATGAAGTTTTAATCAGACACAGAGAAAGATTGAGGCTTATAATGTTGCCTCCAAACGTATTCACCTTTGGGTGATGTCAACAATAATAGTTCAAGCTAACGTACATCCAATTGGATATATATATATCAGGATCACCCCACACAAAGTGCTTGCCAAAGAATAAAATTAAAAAGGGAAAGGTGAAGATCACCTTGACTCTTGCATAAAGTAAAAGACATAAAGTAAAAGACAGGCCCTTCGCAGAGGGAAGCAGAGGTTGTCATGCGCTTTTAGGGTTAGATACACAAAATCTTAATGCGAACGAACATCACTTTATATTGCCCCTTGTATATGGACCTTTATTATGCAATCCGTCACTTTTATTGCTTCCATAACAAGTTCGTACAAAGCTTATTTTCTCCACACTAATAAATTATGCATATTTAGAGAGCAATTTTTATTGCTTGCACCGATGACAACTTACTTGAAGGATCTTACTCAATCCATAGGTAGATATAGTGGACTCTCATGGCAAAACTGGGTTTAAGGATATTTGGAAGCACAAGTAGTATCTCTACTTGGTGCTAGGAATTTTTGGCTAGCATGAGGGGGAAAGGCAAGCTCAACATGTTTGAATGATCCATGACAATATACTTTAACTGAGATGCGAGGAAACATAACCCATTATGTTGTCTTGCTTGTCCAAGATCAACTCTTTAGCATGTCATACATAATGAGTGCTCACAATTATAAAGATGTCTATGATAATATATTTAGATGTGAAATCTCTCTTCCTTCAATATTCTTTCATGAATTGTTCAAATGACCAATACAATGCTTGCTAACCGTCAATAAATTTACAACCTCTACTTCTTAGATGTGAAGTCATTTCTACCGATGCGATAAGCAAATGAGACATATATAATTTCAGATTTAAGACAATCAACTCATTCAACCATTTACTCAAAGGATATAAGTGAAGCACATGAGTAAATGAAAAACTACTCCAAAAAGATATAAGTGAAGATCAATGAGTAGCTAAATAATTATGTAACTATGTGAAGACTCTCTCTCATTAAAGAATTTCAGATCTTGGCATTGTATTCAAACAGCAAGCAAAACAAAATAAAATGACATTGCAAGGATAGCACAACTCATGTGAAGAAGCAAAAACTTAGGTTCAACCGATACTAACCGATAGTTGTTGAAGAAGAAAGGTGGGATGCCTACCGGGGCATCCCCAAGCTTAGATGCTTGAGACTTCTTGAAATATTATCTTGGGGTGCCTTGGGCATCCCCAAGCTTGAACTTTTATGTCTCCTTAATTCCTTTCATATCATGGTTTCTCTTTTTATCAAAAGCTTCATCCACACCAAACTCAACAAGAACTCGTGAGATAGGTTAGTATAAACCAATGCAAAACCTTATCATTTTCTACTGTAACAAATTACTAAAATTATTATTCAACATTGCATACTAAATTCCTCTGCATATTTAACACTCCTATCCTCAAATAGAATCATTAAACAAGCAAACATATGCAAACAATGCAAACATAACAGCAATCTGCCAAAACAGTATAGTCTGTAAAGAATGCAAGATTCATCATACTTCCCTAACTCCAAAAATTATAGGAAAAATACTACTATGTAGAAGATTTATCAGATCTCATTATGCAAAAATATTCAACATTATATCATTCTCTGACTTTTCTAGGGAATTTTTGCAACAACGGTAAACTTTCTGTTTTCAAACAGCAACATCTATACTAGCAAAATAAGCATGGTAAAGGCTATTCTTGACATTTAATTGAAACTAAAGATGCAAAACATTATTATAAATAACATCAATCAAATACTAACAAAATAAAATGACGCTCCAAGCAAAACACATATCATGTGGCGAATAAAATATAGCTCCAAGTAAGGTTACCGATGAACGAAGACGAAAGAGGGGATGCTTTCCGGGGCATCCCCAAGATTAGGCTTTTGGTTGTCCTTGAATATTACCTTGGGGTGCCTTGGGAATCCCCAAGCTTAGGCTCTTGCCACTCCTTATTCCATAGTCCATCGAATCTTTACCCAAAACTTGAAAACTTCAACCACGCAAAACTCAAAACAAAACTCGTAAGCTCTGTTAGTATAAGAAAATAAAACCACCACTTAGGTACTGTTGTGAACTCATTATAAATTCATATTGGTGTAATATCTACTGTATTCTAACTTCTCTATGGTTCATACCCTCCGATACTACTCATAGATTCATCAAAATAAGCAAACAACACATAGAAATCAGAATCTGTCAAAAACAGAACAGTCTGTAGTAATCTGTATCAAACGTATACTTCTGGAAGTCAAAACATTCTGAAATAAATTTCTGGACCTGAGGAATTTGTCTATTAATCATATGCAAAAAGAATCATCCTAAAAGAACTCTCCAGTAAAAACTGGCAGCTATTCTCGTGAGCGCTAAAGTTTCTGTGTTTTTACAACAAGATCTTATAGACTTCACCCAAGTCTTCCCAAAGGTTCTACTTGGCACTTTATTGAAACAAAAGCTATAAAACATGATTAATACAGTAGCATAATCATGTGGAAACACAAAAATAGTAAGGGTAAATATTGGGTTGTCTCCCAACAAGCGCTTTTCTTTAATGCCTTTTTAGCTATGCATGATGATGGCAATGATGCTCAAATAAAAGATAAGAATTGAAACATAACGGGAGCATCATGAAGCATATGACTAGCACATTTAAGCCTAACCCACTTCCTATGCATAGGGATTTTGTGAGCAAACAACTTATGGGAACAATAATCAACTAGCATAGGAAGGTAAAACAAGCATAGCTTCAAAACTTTAAGCACATAGGAAGGAAACTTGATATTATTGCAATTCCTACAAGCATAAGTTCCTCCCTCATAATAATTTTCAGTAGCATCATGAATGAATTCAACAATATAACCAGCCTAAAGCATTCTTTTCATCATCTACAAGCATAGAAAATTTACTACTCTCCACATAAGCAAATTTCTTCTCATGAATAGTAGTGGGAGCAAACTGAACAAAATAATTATCATGTGAGGCATAATCCAATTGAAAACTAAAATCATGATGACAAGTTTCATGGTTATCGTTATTACTAATAGCATACAAGTCATCACAATAATCATCATAGATAGCAACTTTGTTCTCATAATCAATTGGAACCTCTTCCAAAATAGTGGAATCATCACTAAATAAAGTTGACACTCTTCCAAATCCACTTTCATGTTCATCACAATAAGATTCAACATCCTCCAAAATAGTGGGATCACTACTTCCTAAAGTTGACACTCTTCCAAACCCACTTTCATCAATATAATCATCATAAATAGGAGGCATGCTTTCATCATAATAAATTTGCTCATCAAAACTTGGGGGACAAAAAATATCATCTTCATCAAACATAGCATCCCCAAGCTTGTGGCTTTGCATATCCTTAGCATCATGGATATTCAAGGAATTCATACTAACAACATTGCAATCATGCTCATCATTCACATATTTCATGCCAAGCATTCTATGTAATTCTTTTTCTAGCACTTGAGCATAATTTTCCTTTTCATCATACTCACGAAAGATATTAAGAAGATGAAGCGTATGAGACAAGCTTAACTCCATTTTTTGCTTTCTTTTATAAACTAAACTACTGATAAAACAAGAAACAAAAAGATTCGATTGCAAGATCTAAAGATATACCTTCAAGCACTCCCCCAGAAAAGAGCTTAGTTGACGGGGTGTGAGTACCGCTTACCCAGCCTCCCCGGCAACGGCGCCAGAAAAGAGCTTGATGTCTACTACACAACCTTCTTCTTGTAGAGACGTTGTTGGGCCTGAAAGTGCATAGGTTTGTAGGACAGTAGCAAATTTCCCTCAAGTGGATGACCTAAGGTTTATCAATCCGTAGGAGGCGTAGGATGAAGATGGTCTCTCTCAAACAACCCTGCAACCAAATAACAAAGAGTCTCTTGTGTCCCCAACACACCCAATACAATGGTAAATTGTATAGGTGCACTAGTTCGGCGAAGAGATGGTGATACAAGTGCAATATGGATGGTAGATAAAGGTATTTGTAATCTGAAATAATAAAAACAGCAAGGTAACTAATAGTAAAAGTGAGCGTAAACGGTATTGCAATGATAGGAAACAAGGCCCAGGGTTCATACTTTCACTAGTGCAAGTTCTCTCAACAATAATAACATAGATAGATCATATAACAATCGCTCAACATGCAACAAAGAGTAACTCCAAAGACCCTAATAGCGGAGAACAAACAAAGAGATTATGGTAGGGTACGAAACCACCTCAAAGTTATTCTTTCGGATCAATCTATTCAAGAGTTCGTACTAGAATAACACCTTAAGACACAAATCAACCAAAACCCTAATGTCACCTAGATACTCCATTGTCACCTCAAGTATCCGTGGGCATGATTATACGATATGCATCACACAATCTCAGATTCATCTATTCAACCAACACAAAGTACTTCAAAGAGTTCCCCAAAGTTTCTACCGGAGAGTCAAGAACGTGTACAATATGCATCACACAATCTCAGATTCATCTATTCAACCAACACAAAGTACTTCAAAGAGTGCCCCAAAGTTTCTACCGGAGAGTCAAGAACGTGTGCCAACCCCTATGCATAGGTTCATGGGCAGAACCCGCAAGTTGGTCACCAAAACATACATCAAGTGGCACGTGATATCCCATTGTCACCACAGATAAACACAGCAAGACATACATCAAGCATTCTCATCATAAAGACTCAATCCGATAAGATAACTTCAAAGGGGAAACTCAATTCATCACAAGAGAGTAGAGGGGGAGAAACATCATAAGATCCAACTATAATAGCAAAGCTCGGGATACATCAAGATCGTGCCATAGAGAGAACACGAGAGAGAACACGAGAGAGAGAGAGAGAGATCAAACACATAGCTACTGGTACATACCCTCAACCCCGAGGGTGAACTACTCCCTCCTCGCCATGGAGAGCGCCGGGATGATTAAGATGGCCACCGGTGATGGGTTCCCCCTCCGGCAGGGTGCCGGAACGAACTCCCGAGAGGTTTTTGGTGGCTACAGAGGCTTGCGGCGGTGGAACTCCCGATCTATCTTGATATATGATGTTTTTAGGGTACGTAGTCTTATATAGGCGAAAGAAGTCGGTCGGGAGGTGCTCGAGGGGCCCACGAGACAGGGGGGCGCGTCCAGTAGGGGGGCGCCCTCCTATCTCCTGGCCTCCTCGAGGGTCTTCTGACGTGAACTCCAAGTCTCCTAGGTGATATTCTTCCAAAAAATCACGTTGCCGAAGGTTCATTCCGTTTGGAGTCCGTTTGATATTCCTTTTCTTCGAAATACTGAAATAGGCAATAAAACAGCAATATGGGCTGGGCCTCCTGTTAATAGGTTAGTCCCAAAAGTAATATAAAAGTGTATAATAAAGCCCATAATCATTCAAAATAGATAATAAAATAGCATGAATGCTTCATAAATTATAGATACGTTGGAGACATATCAACAGGGTGGTGTTTCAGTCTCTGAGTATGATACGTCTCCGCCGTGTCTACTTTTCCTAATGCTTTTGCTCTTCTTTTCGACTCAAATTTGCATGATTTGAATGAAACTAACCCGGACTGAAGCTGTTTTTAGCAGAACTACCATGGTGTTCTTTTTTGTGCAGAAATAAAACTTCTCGGAATTAGATGAAACTTTTTGAAGAATTATTTTAGAAATAATAAAAAAGTACTTGAGTGAAGGCCCACTAGAGGGAGGCCCAGGCTGCCCACTAGGCATCAGGGCGCACCACCCCCCCAGGCGTGCTCTGGTGGGTAGTGGGGCCCACGAGGCCCCTCTGACCCTGAAATCAACTCTATAAATTCCTATTTTTGGAGAAAAAATAGGAGAGGAAGTTTCATCGCGTTTTATGATACGGAGCCGCCACCACCTCCTGTTCTTCATCGGGAGGCCAGATTTGGAGTACGTTCGGGGCTCTGGAGAGGGGGATCCTCCATCTTCATCATCATCAACCATCCTCCATCACCAATTTCATGATGCTCACCGTTGGGAGTGAGTAATTCCTTTGTAGGCTTGCTAGATGGTAATGGGTTGGATGGGATTCATCATGTAATCGAGTTAGTTTTGTTAGGGCTTGATCCCTAGTATCCACTATGTTCTGAGATTGATGTTGATATGACTTTGCTACGCTTAATGCTTGTCACTAGGGCCCGAGTGCCATGATTTCAAATCTGAACCGTCTATGTTTTCAACATTATATCTATGTTCTTGATCCGATGTTGCAAGTTATATGCACCTTCTATGTGTTAGGATCCACATACCCCAATGTGACAATAATTGGGATTCTTTCTGGTGATAACCGTAGTTTCAGGAGTTCATGTATTCACTATGTGTTTATCCTTTGTTCTAGTTCTCTATTAAAAGGAGGCCTTAATATCCCTTACTTTCCTTATGGACCCCGCTGCTACGGGAGGGTAGGACAAACGATGCCATGCAAGTTCTTTTCCATAAGCCCGTATGACTATTTACGAAATACATGCCTACATTATATTGATGAACTGGAGCTAATTCTGTATCACCCTAGGTTATGAATGTTATATGATGAATAACTGGAGCTAGTTCTGTATCGCCCTAGGTTATGAATGTTATATGACGAATATTATCCAACGTTATCTCCGATCCAATGCCTATAAGCTTTTCACATATTGTTCTTGCTAAGTTACTATTGTTGCTGCTACTGTTACAACTGCTACAAAACTATTGATACTGCTGTTACCGTTACTATTGCCAATGTTACCATTGCTATCAAAACTATCATACTACTGTGCTACTGATCACTTTGCTGCAGATATTTAATCTTCGGGTGTGGTTGAATTGACAAATCAACTGCTAATACTTACAAATATTCTTTGGATGCCCTTGTGTCAAATCAATAAGTTTGGGTTGAATACTCTACCCTTGAAAACAGTTGTGATCCCCTAAACTTGTGGGTTATTAGAGTACACCGTGCACACAGGGCTGACTTAGCCTATGCACAGGGGGTCCAACAGGGAGAAACGGCTACCCTGCCAAGAACACTATATAAAGAGCCTTCTTCCACCTCCAGCCCCTAAACCTAATGTATTGTTAAGCTCCTTAATTGCTACACCTCATTTTGCTCAATACTCTCAATCCCTCCACCCAAACTTGTTAAAACTTCGGGGATTGGCAGAGCAAGACGTTATCTATTCTCTGACCAAACAAAATCATGTTCACCATAATATTTGTCCACCATTGACTTTTTACTCTTGGAGCTTGGGCTCCTAGGCGGTTAGAGGTTCCTACGGAAGCTTCCTTGCTTATGGTGTGCTCCAGAGAAGTTTTTAAAGGTGTGGTGGTCACCTTGAAGACCAACCCCGAGTGATGTGAGGCTCATCCATTGTGGGTGACTCGAAAGAGAATACAGTGAGCCTTGTATGGCGTTCCACAAGCTTTGGCTCCGGCACCACTCTAAGCGGAGTGTAGCTCTTCCCCAAGGAAGAGTGAACTTAGGGATAAAAATACATGTCCTTGTCTCACTTGTGGTTAATCCTTTCCCACACTTTACTTTGCTTTGTATGCTTGTTGGCTTGCTAATTAGTTTGTTGCCTAGCATAATTAGTTGTAAGCTTGCTTGTCATATAGTTTGTGTTAACCTAGTTGCATATCTAGTGAACCCTATTTATCCACTCAACCCTATTCCTAGAACACTTTCAAAACAACCCAAAACACTTTTGAAACTCTCTGAAACTCTTTCGATGCTCATTTACTCATTTCTCCTGTAATCATGACTAATACCTATTAACTATATGACCCTAAAGGTTCAAAAATAAGCAAAAATGACCTAGGACACTTTCCTGTCAATAGTTAACAGCGGGATCTGGACACCCTTATTTACTCTTACATATGCACGAACTTCTCGAGCAAACCTTTGTTCATGAAAACCATTTCCTTTGCTTCATGAAACGTTTACAAAGCCCAAGGTGAGATTATCAACATTTTGCTTACTATACCAGTTATCGTCATTGCTGGTTTTGTTCTCTTTACTCGTATCTGTGTTCTAGTATCCTGTTATGATAATCACAAGTGTCGTGCCATATGATAATGACACTGTAACACCGAGTGGGACCATAGAGTATCTCTCTATCGTGAGAGGAGCAAATCCCAGTATTGAACCATCGATACCCATAAGTAACCTTTATACACGTCAAGGTATGGAGTGACGTTCAGTAACCCCAAAGCAACCAACTGGTATGTTGATTTACAATATTATCATAGTCTAAGGACAAAGCAATCATGAACATGTCTTCGAAAATACTGATAAGATAACAACAAAGACATCTCCTAGTAATTCATAAATTGGGTCTATCCAACTCCATTGTTCTGATAACAATGGTGTTCTCATTATTGATAGCATCCTAACAATACATGTGCTAGTCTTAGAGGTATGACTAGGGATTAAATTGGTGTTCCATGAAATATAAAATTAATAATGAACATGGAAATATAATAATACATATGTTATTTCCTTTAGGACATATTTCCAATCTTGTTACAATGATTAACATTAGCTATAGTAGCTACATCCAACAAAGGAGTGTATTGTCATGCCCCATGCCATGGCAAGTTATTTTATATTCATTGGAGAAATTTGAAGCTGTGAAGGAATGAATTAGGGCAGAAAATAAAACCGAGTTATAAGATTGCACAAAGAATAATAACAATCTTGGATTAACGGTGAATGAGTTTAAGTGAGGGTAGTCTTCATGGCATCAGAAACACATGAAATATATAATGGCCTAAAAGGTCAAAGAACACTAGCAGGAATATGATTCATCAGACAAGTACGATCAATGAGTAGTTTTGAGCAATAAGCAATACATACCAGAAAGTTATACAAATTTTGAGGAAGTTGTAAAAGGCTTCTAGAAGATTTTGGGGTATTAGACACAAGAAAGATGTTTGAGAACAAGGCTCTAGAGGACGTCAAGAACAACCATGAGATATTTGTAGAAACCCTCTTGGGGTATAGAATATTCTAGAGTTGTATGTTCTAGGTCTCAAATGTAGAATATTCATGGAACAAAAATATCGTGGCATGATTAATTTAGATAATTCCATAGTAAGTTTGTAATGTACCGAAGTGATTCTAGTTGAATATTGCATACCATGGATCTATATTTTCATGGATTGGCAATCCCTACACATCATTACATCAGATACTTCTACATCAAATACGTTATGTATTGAATGATCTCGATGGTTACCACTCTCATCAGTCCGGTTACAAACCCTCCCACTTGTAAAACCATATTATAACTATCAAATAATTTATATGTGGATGATTAATATGTTCCCAAATAGGAATATTTTTAATTGTCAATAAAATGAGAATTTCGTAGTGTGTAATCAACATCGAGAATATTGACCCAATGCTATGATTCATGCAAGATGGTACATTATATTGAACTTTGTGAATAAGTACTATATTTTTTGCACCTAATGAACAAATTTTTACAATACGATGAACATTTATCAGATCAAACTTTCCTAGATAAAATATTTGCTGTTTTGACGAATACTAAATTTTATTTGGTCCAAATGAAGGAAAATATCGCAATATGATGATCATTTTTATATTGGTTTCAAACTTTTTTGTAAAATCGACAGATAAATAATATTGCATCAATCATTAGAGGCACAAACATACAAAAAATTAATAAGATGGTGGCGAGCAGTGGCGAAGCCACGTCTAGGCTGTGTAGTCACTTGACTACACAGCTTTTTGGCAAAAATATTATACATCAAGTATAAATCATGTAAAAAACATAAAAGTATGTATATTTGACTACACAACTTTGTACTGACTACACATGATTTTATTTCTGGCACCGCCACTGGTTGCGAGTTGTCTCTCCAATGACGATAGCAACACGATTAAGGGAATAAGTAGGATATGATCTCCTATGCCTCGATAAATATAAATGTTGAAAACACTATAAGAATACCATCTATAAAGCAAAACAACTTCTACAACATAGCTATATGTTGCAAAAGTCAAAATACATACGCACATAGGCGGTGCAACATATGCATTACATAGTTGCAACACACGGTCCTACCATGGTACGTATGAAAAAAATAAAAAGCGGAAAGGAGAGAGTGAGACACGCGAAAAATAGAGCTGCCGATACCGCATATCTCTAAGAAATCACCGCCACCCACCGTCTCATCTCCCTCCTTTAACCTACCTTGCCACCGGCCCTCCCCCTCGCTTCCTCCCACCTCACAACTCTGAAGCATGCCGGATCTGCCGCAGCATCCCGCACCCACACATTTCTCAAGCATCCCATCTCTCTTCACACGACTCTTTGCTGCAGCACCTACAACGGCTGATTCAGGCAATGTCCGGCGAATCCCACAACCGCGAAGCACAACCTGAGGTCCCCATTCACCGCGGATCCCTCCCATCCGGCAAGATCGGGCGCTCGAGGCCACCAAAGCCCACCAGCGACCCTCCCCCCATGGCTAGGGTTTCGGGCCTCGACTACAGCGACGGTGGCCACGTCATCCTCCTCTCGTCCGGTCAGTGCAATCCCCTCTACTAGCTTCGTCCTCTCTCTCTCCCCCCTTTGTCTAGGCGATGTGCATCTTCTAGGCGTGGGTTATCATTGGTCGACGTGCATCTTCTAGGAAATGTGTTTATGCAGAGGATTTTACTAGGTCCATAGAAGGTTGTAGAAGGTTGGGATGCCATTTTTGTGAAAACAAAATCATTTTTATTGATACATTTTTCTGCCTGACCTATAAGTGTCCCAGTTCATTTTTTCTTTTGGGGATTATCCTTCAGGAAGAACTGGTTTCGTTCCTTTTATGTGGCTAAAACCCTATAGCTTCCTTTTATGTACTAGTCCGGGGATGATCTTAGTAGAATCTTTCTTGTCAGGCCACATTATTCGTACAGAGCTTTCTTACAAAGTTGTTCTGGTCTAACTATGTAGTTGTATAGTTTGAGATTATACCTTGAGTTAGTTTGTGCTTGTGGAACATCCTCAATGATTTCAAGTGGCATGGCTTAGAATATGTATTAGTGGGTTTTCCACATGCAAGGGTAAGGGTGCACATGATCTGAAGAACCAAGAATATACCTTGAGATCTTCACACATTGTGATAATTGTAGGATGAGAGAATCTGCATAGATCCCAAGGTTGCAATTCATGGTTGAGACAGTTTTCCCTTGTAAAGACCTTAGGTTTAATGATAGCTTCACAATTATGCATGTAATTTTAACTGGTTAAATTTTTTGTAATGGTTTCATTTCGGTTCCTTGTACTAGGCAGTCTAGGTGATCAATCCATCTCTTTTTAACTGTGTATAACATCTGACTATTCCCAAAGATAATGTATTGTCAGTTCTTACACCACACTTCACCTTCAGCTTTAACATCACCGTCGCATATTTCGGTTTACTCTTGTTTGCTTGTAGGACGTATCGATCACACCTGAAAGTGTCATATATAGCTTTGGTACCTTGCTACTTGACGTTTTAGTGGGAACCAGATTCCTCCAGCAGCCTCGAACACCGTCGCCCGTCGCCAGCAGGATGATGAGCTGGCGCAGCATGGCGTGACCGCGGGCGGGCGGATGCACGCGTCGGCGGTGCTCATGCAGCTCATCTGCTGCGGCTCCATCCCCGCGGCCGCCAAGCGCGAGACGTGGCGCGGGCGGGGCGAGGTACTCGGCACAGCGTAGGCTCCCGCGCGGGCGGTCCGGCCTGAGCAGCAGCACGGCGGCAGGCGGGTTCTCTTGCAGCATTGGCGTTGGCGTAGGCAGCGAGCGGGAGTACTATAGCGGCAACAGTGCAGGAACAGCAGCAACAGCAAAAAGTCTCCGACCACCCACGTCCTCTTTAGCAGCCGGCGCTGCGAGCAACCGGAAACTACCGATGACTGAATTCACCAAAGAAAACTCCACAAAGTACTAGTATCAAAACGATGATTGACATTCGCCCGCTGCAGACTGAACGAACGAATGTCTTGCCACGGCACGCGCTCTTGCATCGACTTCCATTCTTTATATCTTTTCCCTATTCCCAGAGTAGCTAGTTTAGAATTCAAATTCACTTGTATCAAGGTGTATGTAGAATGTAGTGGCACGGCAGCGGAGCGGAAAGCATGTGTGTCTGAACCGAGCAGCGTGGCATATGCAGTGTTTGACTTTGTGTTTTCATTTGTTCAAACTTCAAAATGAGGTTGCATCAATCCCCATCCCCAGCTTGTCTTGTCATTGCTAGCTTTGACGTATTGGCTCGCTTGCATGCGGCACGAGGACGCTCTTAATATACATCTGTATCTAAACAATTGTAAGACAAGTAATTTGAGACGGGGCTCCATCAAAAAGAGTCATCTCATAACGGAATAAAAACGAGGGGCGCCATCTTCCTCGCGAAGGTAATAAAATTATGCGAGCAGCTTGCAAATGGGCTTGTCATCGGCCTGAACTGGCACTATGCATACAGGTCGTGCCCGGCATCTGACCCCCTGAGCGCCCTTTTGGGCGGGCCATGTGCAGGACGGGACACCCCAGTCTTTTATATTCTTCTTTAAAATAATTTGCGATATCAAAAAAATTAAATTTTTAAAAAATATGTGAATTTTGAAAAACATAATTAAGAAATCATAATTTTTTCATGAATTTTAGAAATGTTCGCGTAGTCATAAAATGTTCACGAATAAAAAAGTTGTTCCCCTTAAAAACAATTTTTTACCCAATTTCAATAAATATTTATCAATTTAATTATTTTTGTTTATTCATAAATTTTTGTGAATTCAAAAATGGTCATGCATTAAAATAATTCATCAAAACAAAAAGAGCACTTAAATTTCAAAAATTGTCACAATTATTATAGAATATGTTCGCCAAGAAAAATTAAATATGCACAATTTCAAGAAAAAATTGAAATTTGTTAAAATATTCACTGATTCCAAATATATTAATGATTTTTTTTCACAAATTTGTAAAGAATGTTTGCAAATTTGAAATATAGTCATGATTTCAAATAAATGTCCGTGAATTAAAAAAATCATGATTTGAAAATATATTCACGACTCAGAAAATGTCCACAATTTGAAAGATGTAGAAAAATAAAAAATAAAGAAAGAAGAAGAAAATAAGAAAAATGAAAAAGTAAAGGAAAAGTAAAAAATAAAATGAAAGAAAAATTCAAACCTGAAAAAATAAAAAATGAAAAATTAAATAGAAAAAAGGAAAGGAAAAAAAACGCAGTGACACAAAGGTAAAACCGGTCTGGGAGTCTCCCGAATAGTTTTCTTGGGCGGGCCTGGTATCTACATGTAGCGATCGCATGGTAGGATACGTTAGGTCTCTATCGAGCGACCTATGCGCAAAATAGGATACGTTGTTGAGAAACACCTAGGGCTATGCCTGGGCGGCAACCCGAGGCCCGCTACCTGGCCCGGCACGACCCCTATATATTTTTTATTTTGTTCAGATCTATCTTTTATATATAGGGCCAAAAGCCCCCAAAACAACTCAAATTGGCCCAAAAACACGCTGCCCATTTGGTAAATGTGCTGCCGGTGGCCCCTTTATTAAGTGTGTCATCCTTGGCTGGGAGGCATGGCCTGTGTATCTGAACGACACAACCCTTTTGTAAATGTGTTGATGTTGGTCGTGCCATGCCATGTAGACTTGGGGGTTGTGTCATACTTACCGACCTTCCACGTCGATGTAAGAACTAATCCGGCGGCTAAATGGACTATAGCTAACGAGGTCGAAGACTAGAATCTGGGCGCGCCGATACTCCAGCATCACATAAAAACAAGACCTCGGGCACGAATTGCGGCTTGCACCAACCCAACTCACATAAGCGAGCAGTAATATTCAAACTACACTATACACGAATTCAAGTCGCAAACAACAACAACGTCTAAGGCCATATGGACATTGTTTTCTCGTGCACTACTCTATCACTTTGTCCAAGTCACAATCATCGGCCACCCACCATGCGAGTACCTCTGGAACGGTGGCCCTTCAAGCGCGCATGTGTGAATTATGCACTTTCAAAGGCCATAGAATCCTGCCACTATGCAAGCCGCGCGTGGCACATACGCACCAAGTCAATTAGAGCATGCAGACACACGTCAACTTCCTCCAGGCTCCACAACGTCCTAGAAACCCAACTCCAAGTTTAATTTAGATCGGAGGGAGTAGTACTTTTCAAGATCTGGTAAAACAATCTGAAGTTTCTTATTATATTGTTCTTGCAACTGTTGGAATAATTATACATCTCTGGGATGCTATTAGCAGGAACAGATTGCATCTAGAACACCTAAAACATGAACAGAGAAAAGGTTTAGGGGATCATTACGTGTCACGGCAGTGGACATGATCGCCTGCTTGGTGCAGGCTTGATGCAGAGGTGATGTAGTCGAGGTAGAAGTCCTCCTCAATGTCCTGATGCCCTCAGGACGCCACCGGCACTGCCCGGCGACGGCAGCGGCGGCTGGAGTAGGTCTTCCCGTCGCTGCAGCGCTCCCCCTGATCGGATGGGGTGAGAGAATATCGGGAGGGGAGTGAAACCGTACGTGAATTGTGATCGCGCAGGCTGCCAACCCTCTCACGTTCCCTTTTATGTAGCGCTGGCGACAGGGGACCTAAACCATCAGTTGGTTTGGGTGCCCCCGATCAGGGCGCCTCAGTTGGGATAAAAAGCCCACGTACGTTGGTGTGTGGGGCCTTTTCCTTTAACGTTATCTTTTCCCCTTTTTTTTGTTAGACTAATAGATCTAATTGGCTTGTTTAAGCCGTCAGATCAAAACCAACATTCTCCCCCTTGATCGTTAGGCTTAACTTCATTCGCCCATTCTACATAGGAATGATGTACCAAAGTGAGGTGTTACAACAGCTCAAAACGCCATAGAACCTCAACACTTATAGTACACCCGCCTATTTCGAAATGGAAAATATTTTACTAATTGGGGAGTGGTTTATTTTAATGGTCCTCTTATTCCAGAATCATCTGGCCTCCAGTAGTCCCATGCCGGCAACATGCTCACGAAAGATACTGGGTGGTAAGCCTTTTGTTAGCGGATCCGCAAGCATATGCTTCGTTTTTATATGTTTAACATCAACTGTTTGATCCTGGATTCTATCTTTCACAACATGATACTTTATGTCAATGTGTCTGGCAGCATTACTTGACCTGTTGTTACTCGTATAGAAAACTTCTGGTTCATTATCGCAGTACAATAAAATTGGTTTAGATATGCTATCAACCACTTTAAGTCCGGGTATAAAATTCTTTAGCCATACAGCCTGCCCGGTGGCCTCATAACATGCTACAAATTCTGCTTGCATCGTAGATCCAGCAGTTAACGTTTGTTTGGAGCTTTTCCACGATATAGCTCCTCCCGCGAGTGTGAATATATAACCTGACGTGGATCTCATACTATCCACACACCCGGCAAAATCAGAGTCTGAATAACCAACAATTTCTAGGTTATCAGTTCTTTTATATGTAAGCATGAAGTCCTTAGTTCCTTGCATATAACGCAAGACTTTCTTTGCGGCCTTCCAGTGGTCCGGTCCTGGATTTGATTGGTATCTGCCAAGCACCCCGGTTACAAAACATAAGTCTGGGCGTGTACACACTTGAGCATACATGATGCTTCCAACAGCTGAAGCATAAGGAACCGACTTCATCTGATCAGTTTCACATTGGTTCCTCGGACATTGAAATGTCCCAAACTTATCGCCCTTAACTATAGGAGCAGGTGAGGGTGAGCACTTATGCATATTGAATTTTTTCAGTACTCTCTCAAAGTATGCCTTTTGAGATAGTCCTAATGTTCCTCTGGACCTATCTCGATGAATCTCGATGCCGAGGACATACGAGGCTTCACCAAGATCTTTCATATCAAAACTGGATGACAGAAAATTCTTGGTCTCATGCAGCATATCCTTATCGCTACATGCCAACAATATGTCATCAACGTATAGGACTAAAAATGTGAACCTACTGCCTTTAAACTTAACGTATATGCAGTTGTCCACAACATTTTCGGTGAAACCAAAAGTTTTGATAATTTTATCAAACTTGAGGTACCACTATCTTGAAGCTTGCTTCAAGCCATTAATTGATTTCTTTAGACGACATGCTAAATGTTCCTTTCCTTCCACAACAAAGCCTTCTGGCTGAGCCATGTAGACATCTTCTTTTAAGTCACCATTTAGAAATGTCGTTTTAACATCCATTTGGTGTAGTTCCAGGTCATAATGAGCTACTAATGCCATTATGATTCTGAAAGAATCCTTGGTTGACACAGGAGAGAAAGTTTGCTTATAATCAATGCCTTCTCTCTGTGTATACCCTTTTGCCACTAGCCTTGCCTTGAACCGTTCGACATTCCCTTTGGAATCATACTTGGTTTTGTAGACCCACTTGCAGCCTACTTTCTTAGCTCCATCGAGAACTTCTACTAAGTCCCATACATCGTTTGAGCCCATAGATTTCAACTCGTCTTCCATGGCAACCAACCATTTGGAAGAATTTTCGCTTTTAATGGCTTCCTTATATGAGGTTGGATCCTCCACCTTTCCCATATCATTCATGTCCTCCATCAAAAAGGTGATATAATCATCTGATATGGCTTTCTTCCTCTCACGCCATGGTCTACCCATGGGCGGAGGTGGTGGTGGAACATCATCATTTTCATTATTTTCTTGGAGATCCTCATTTGTGTTTGGATTCTCATTATTAGTTTCTGGATCACCATTCGACTGAGAGACTGAACCGTGAGATTCAGGATCATCAGATGTCACATTTCTTCGTATTGGAAAAAGAATCTCTTGGATAGTCGGGGATGGTACACAAACCCGCTTCTCCTCAAGATCGATCTCCCTTAAATTTGTGATCTCATTATCCTCAAAAAATACCGCTTGTCTAGTCTCCACAAACTTGGTGGTGTGATTTGGACAATAAAAACGATATCCCTTTCCCCTATGAGGGTATCCTACGAAGAAACAGCTAACTGTTTTTGGATCCAATTTCTTAAGTTGTGGATTGAAAACTTTAGCTTCAGCAGGGCAACCCCACACCCATAAGTAATTCAAGCTCGGTTTCTTTCCCGCCCACATCTCGTAAGGTGTGTTAGGTGCTGACTTAGTTGGAGCAAGATTTAGTATGTGTGCAGCTGTCTTTAATGCCTCTATCCAAAGGCTTACTGGTAAACTCGAGTGACTAAGCATGCTTCGCACCATATCCATAAGGGTGCGGTTGCGGCGCTCGGCCACACCATTTTGTTGTGGTTCACTAGGCATTGAGTACTGAGCAATGATTCCATTTTCAGATAAGAACTTGGAAAAAGGTCCAGGAATCTGCCCATAAGGAGCATGCCTACCATAATACTCTCCCCCGCGATCAGACCGTACAACTTTGATTTTTGCGTTCAGTTGATTTTCAACCTCCGCTTTATAGACTTTGAATTTCTCCAAAGCTTCCGATCGGTCACGTATGGGATAAATATACCCATAGCCGGAAAAGTCATCTGTGAATGTAATGAACGAATCAAAACCATCTACAGACTTAACATTAAGGGGTCCACATATGTAGGTGTGAATTAATTCTAAAACCCTTGTGGCTCTAACTGCTCCTTTCTTAATTGTTTTTGCAAATTTTCCTTTAATGCAGTCGACACATTTGTCTGCATCTGAGAAGTCTAATGGGAGGAGTATTTCATTTTTAACTAAGCGTTCCATTCTCCCCCTCGAAATGTGGCCCAAACGACAATGCCACAATTTCAAAGAATTACATACTCCTTTCCATTTCTTCTCAACATTAATTTCATCACTCACATGCATAACTGAATCATTATGAAGAGATAACATGTATAGTTGGCCTCGTCTAACACCGATGCCTACATTCTTATTACATTTGATCAAAGCAAATTGTTTCTTGCCAAAATGGCACTCATACATATCATCATCTAAACGAGAAACTGAAATCAAATTCCTACTTAAGGTAGGCACATAAATAACATTATTCAATCTAAGAGTGTGTCTAGTGTGTAGCTCCAACGTGAGAGATCCCACAGCTTCAACATCGGCCTCAACTCCGTTCGCAACCTTAAGCTTTCTTGTTCCTCCTCTTATGGTTTGGATCATATCGAATCCCTGCATAGAGTTAGCAACGTGAGTGGTTGCCCCTGAATCAATCCACCATGACTTTATTGAAAAATCAACATAAAGTGATTCATCTACAAAAGTAATTTCATCAATACCTCTTTTGTTCATCCAATTTAGAAAGCCTGGGCAGTCCCTTTGATAGTGTCCCTCTTCTTTGCAGAAGTTACAAGCATTTTCTCCAGCAGTGGAGCTGCTAGGAGCAGAAGAAGAACCACCGGCTTCTTTACCCTTGAATGCCTTAGGGTTGAATGGCTTAGTGCCTTCTTTCTTGACTTGCCTTTTCTGAGGCTTAGGGAAACCTTGTCCGTCATGGTTTCTCTTGTTAGAGCCAACATGAAAGACATGGTCTTTCTTCTGCCTCATGATCCTTTCTTCCTCCTGGACGATCCTTGCGGTCATCTCAGAGAGTGGCCATTTTTCCTTTAGAGAGTTATAGTTGACCTTAAATTGTTCAAACTCTTCAGGAAGAGACTCAAGAATAATTATGACAAGAAGGGCTTCACTTAAAGAACACTCCAAAGCCTTAAGCTTGGTGAAAGGATTTACCACCCTCAATATGTGCTCCCTAACATTTCCGTCAATAGTGTATTTCTGAAGAAGTTTAGCAAAAAGCTCATGAGCATACACTTTGTCGGAGCCTTTAAATTGCTCCTCCAATTCAGTGAGGAAATCTTTAGCAGTATCTTTCTTAGGGAGTGCTTCAGAAATGTCCGGCGATATTGTCGCTTTCATGATGAGAAGCGCAATATGGTTGGACTTATTCCACTTTTCCATCTTAACATCATACTCCTTCTTGAGTTCTGCATACCCTGTGACACCTGCCACAGGTGCCACAGGTTTTTCTTCCCTCAAGGCATAGTCAAATTCATTACAACCCAAACATAATTCGACTTGGGACTTCCAACGAGGGAAGTTACTCCCCGTAAGTGGTTCGATCGTGTCGGACCGGAATGGAGCGGAAGCTGAAATCATCATAAAAGTTCATAAGTAAAGTTGCATGATTATAAATTTACGTTGGTAAATAAACAAACATGCCAAGTATTTAATTTCAACTCCATGTCAAAACACCGTTGGGCAGAAAAAACATGGATTTAAAATATCATAGGGGATGACTCATAATAATAAAACAACGTTGGTCCGAATTAAAATTAGAGTCATTTCATTCTTAATTTAAACATCAACATAAAAAACATTATCATTATTTGATGTCTAAAAAAAACTTCATCATCCAAAAACACATAATAAATCCTGAATAAAATATCTCGTTGGTTCAATTTTACCCAGAATAATAATGTGTTTATTACATTTTTACGCATTTTCTGGTTTATGCAGTGCAAATCATAATATTTATTAACTTAAACGCACTGGAAAAACAGAAAATCGCGACAGTGATTTTGGCCCGAAATACCCCACAGCTACACGTAAAACGGCCCAGCCCAGAATTTTTTTTTGTGTGTGTGTTTTCGCTGGACTGACATAACCTAGGTCGCAGCCCACAGCCGGAATCGGCCCATTGGCGTCCGCCGGCCCAGCGCGGAGCCGAGTGATGCTGCCGGCCGTCCGATTGGAATCGACGGTCCGCGTCGATCGCGGCTGGAACAAAATAGCCGCCCGGCTAGAACCCTAGCTCATTTCCTCCTCGACCCCCCGCATTTCACGCTCGACAGGGAGCGGCGATGGCGTTCGACGGCGGCTCGAGGCGCGCCGGCCATGGCGGCGCGGCGGCGGCGCTCGCCGGAGGAGCGTGCAGCAGGATGAATCCCGCGCGCTCCCCCGTCGAGCGTGGCCCCAGCGTCCGTGCACATGGCGCATCAAGGAGGGTGGAGGGACGCCGGCCACCGCGGCATGAGGAACGACGGCGAATTGCTCGGCGTCGGCCAAACAAGGGCGCATCCATTTGAGCGGCAGCGGCGGCGGCGCCACTTCGTTCCGCGCGTCGTCCCGAGGACGGCGGCGTCGCGGCATCTTCACCCTCGCGCAACGGTGGGCGCTGCGCGGGCCCCGAAGGGAAGAGGCGAGTACGCGGCGCGTTAGGTGAGGATTCTCCTCATTCTTTTCAAATCGTGTACATCAGTGCTTGATTTGGGGTAAAACATTCCTAATTGCAGAATTAGGGTTCTTACGAATTTGGGGAAAAAATCTAGGGTTCTTACACATGAGGGGTTGCTACTGTTGACGTGCGTGTATCCCTCTGCCTTCTATGTTGATAATGCATACGGAAACAGGACTTAAACATGATCAATACTAATCAACTTAACATGAAGGTGAGCATTAGATCTTAACTTAGATTAATTAGAATTGATGAACTTAGGTGGCGCTACTGATCCGTAGCAAATTGGAATTAAAACATCATCAACAGTGGGCAATTGACATCAACATCAAAAAACAGTAGCAATCAAACTTGATCTACAGAGGGCCTAAACTTGAGATTGGTTTACTGAACATGATATAGGGATCTAAAAGCAATCATATCTGGCGACTGATACCATTGTTGGAATAACTATACATCTCTGGGATGCTATTAGCAGGAACAGATTGCATCTAGAACACCTAAAACATGAACAGAGAAAAGGTTTAGGGGATCATTACGTGTCACGGCAGTGGACATGATCGCCTGCTTGGTGCAGGCTTGATGCAGAGGTGATGTAGTCGAGGTAGAAGTCCTCCTCAATGTCCTGATGCCCTCAGGACGCCACCGGCACTTCCCGGCAATGGCAGCGGCGGCTGGAGTAGGTCTTCCCGTCGCTGCAGCGCTCGCCCTGATCGGATGGGGTGAGAGAATATTGGGAGGGGAGTGAAACCGTACGTGAATTGTGATCGCGCAGGCTGCCAACCCTCTCCCGTTCCCTTTTATGTAGCGCTGGCGACAGGGGACCTAAACCATCAGTTGGTTTGGGTGCCCCCGATCAGGGCACCTCAATTGGGATAAAAAGCCCACGTACGTTGGTGCGTGGGGCCTTTTCTTTTAACGTTATCTTTTCCCCTTTTTTTTGTTAGTCTAATAGATCTAACTGGCTTGTTTAAGCCGTCAGATCAAAACCAACAGCAACGACAAAAGCAAAATGCTCGGAAATTTCCTGCCTTTGAATATATTAACATGTCAATCTCTCAGTGCACATAGAGTATCTCCTTCTCTTTCGGTGAGAAGAGATCCTAATTTGTTCTATGTGAACGTCTATGATGTGCACATTGTTCTAAGAAATTTGGTCTTCCCTTGCTCTATGTGATGAAGTTCTAACAAAGTTCTCAATCAAGTTCTATCTAGTCAGGCCTTTCTAGACATCATATAATAGTCCACATATCATATTGACTAAAGTAAGTGTATAGTTGTAATCTTTGTTTGGAAAATTTCAGTAATAGTACTTTTGTATAGATAGGATTTTATTATGTATTAGTCGATACTTACAAGAACAATAGAAACAAAGTGGGATATATGAAAATTATATGGTTAATTTAGTGTATTCTCACTAATCAATTCCCACCTATTATATCTCGACCATTTTAGCCACACAGTCTCTGTAGGCTTTACTAATATATGGCAAAACAATCTTGATTGTGTGTCACATTCAAGGTTTACACTATTTGCAAGTAAGCCACTAAGGTGCATATTGATTATTGATGCCACTATCATGCTATAATGCTCATCTGTTTTTGGTAATTTAACCGGTATCATGGAAACAGTTGAGTGCAAGTGAATGTTTCAGTATGCAAACTATTATAGCTTCGTATGTGGGTTTAAAACTTGCTAGCCCCACGCACCGCACGGGTTGATGACTAATCCCCCCCCCCTTCTAAATATGGGTCTTTCTAGAGATTCCAATACAGACTACATACGGAGCAAAATGATTGAATCTACAGTCTAAAATATGTCTATATACATTCGTATGTAGTTCGTATTGAACAACAAAGAAATGGAGGGAGTAATAATAATAATTAACGTAAATTTTATACTTTGCCAAGGATTTATAATGTGTTTATAGAGAGTTTATTTTCAAAAAAATCATATGAATTTTTTGTTTTTAAGTATAGAGTTGCAACATTTGATTGTTTTTCAAATGCATAAACAAGCTAAATGTTAAAATTTTGGTATGTTAGTTTTCAACACTGTTAATGCATTCTCAATGGGTGCATCTTTTGAGAAATTAGAAATCAATTTTCTGTAATGTGTTTTTTTACTTGTGTAACATATTATTCTAACAATTATTGTGTTTTCTCAAAAAATAAATCTAATGTGTCTTTAAGAAAAGTGGTATGGTATACTGGTGTGAAGCCACAATGGCACAAGTTACATTCGCAAAAATTAGCAAATGCACAAACCTGAATAATGACACAAAAGGAAATTGAGTTACAAGGTTACATCAAGAATGGTACTTCCGCCGTTCCAACAAAAATGATGTGGCATTATTTCAGCTTTTTTTTGGCTCGACGGGAGTAGCATTCCTAGAATATCAATGAGTGAGTTTAAGGAGAGTAGTTTGCACGCCATAAAAAAGAGAAATGACAATGTAAGATTCAAGAATACTAGCAAGATGATCCATCACACAAGTAAACATTGAGTAATGTTTTAGCGATAAAAGATGCATTCTTGAAAAGATTTATAAGTGTTGCAAACGTTGCAAAAAGGATTATAGAAGATTATTTGGTATTATACATGAGAAAGATGTTTGAGAAAAGGCCTCTAGAAGAAATGAAGAACAACCACGATATATTTTAGAGAAGAACCCTACGATTAGAGAAAAATCTGGAGCTGGATGTTTAGAGTTTTCGATGTAGACTATTCATGGATTAGAAATATCTAGACATGTGTAATTTAGAGATTTGTAGAGAAAAAATGTTATGTACCAAAGAGAGTTTCATATATTGGATAGAATCTTCATGGATTATAAATATATATGCATGATTACTTAAGAGAGTTTAAGATTAAATATGTTTTCGCAGGGTTTTGATGGTTGCCACATTTAATAAATATATTTTCTGCGCCTCCCAGTTAACTATATAATCATATAAATCTGTAACTACGGAATAGTTTATATGTTGAGGATTTAATAAGTTCCAAGTAAGAATAATTTTTTGTTAATTCTCAGTAGCATTAGAAGTTCTTGATGCACAATCAACCTAAAGAACCATTGGTCCAAGTTACAATCCATCCAATATTCTACCTTTTATTTACAAGTGGATACTAAGTTTTATTTTTCACCAGATGAACAAATTGTGAAAACGTGATGAACATTTATTCAGATAAAATATGGTCTAAAAGAATTCCATATAGATAAATATTTAATTTTAATAGTCCAAATGAACATAATATTACGATATGACAAGTAATTTTTATATTTGTTTCAAACTTTTTGTAAAATTGATGGATAAATAAGTTTGTATCAATCATCAGAGACAAAATAAATAATCAACCGAATAAGTCACCTCATCTGTAACCACTTGAACACTATGTTTAGATTTCCACTATTAAGAAAAATATTGACGACAACATTGAACACACTAGTGAAATGAAATAGAGAAAGGTAGCACTTTGCAAAAAGATGTTTTATTACTTTTAATAATGCAAATAAAAGGCATACATCTTTTAAGCCATGGTCTTCGGGTCAAAAGAATATTCTTGTCGGTAGCCATTCGCCAAAAATTTTCAATGATGACCAAGTTATTTATCCTTTTCATGATGGTATACCCGTGAGGTGTTCACTCAATTTTCCACTTCTCTTCTCCCATCAAAATAAGTGGTGGATTAAGTCATCTTCATATACTCATTCTCTCTCTCTCTCTCTCTCTCTCTCTCTCTCTCTCTCTCTCTCTCTTTCTCTCTCTCTCTCCTAGTAATTGTTTCATATATGCAGCAACCAGATCGGAGTTGCAGACAAGAAAAAACCTCATTGCCTCTCAAATGCAAACTTGAGTGTAAGTTTTGCCAAAAACTAACTACACAGATGACCTAGTTCCAAAAATATTGTTTTGCATCAAAAAATAACTATGTGTAGTCGTAGTTGGTTTCAGATCCCAAAAGAAAGGAATGGCATGAATAGGAGAACACAAGATATGGTGTCCATATTGTGTAGGCTAGTAATCTGTAATACCTAAATAGTTCATTCCCACTATCCTATTTCTCTTGACATGCAAGCTATCCACGTCATCCTACATACCCCACTGATTTTCATCCATTCTCGTGCAGCCACGTCATCCTCCTTTTTTCGCACCCCCGTGCATGATAAATTTCTGGCTGCCTCTCCTGCGTGTCGATTTCTTGCGGCCGGGCTGTATTTAGCCACTTCTCACCAAAAGGCAGCTCGAATGGGCTGTACTGGGCCACTTCTCATTAAGTGTTTTGATTTATCTTTTTGTTCCTGAAAGCGTCCGCATACAACAGATAAACAGATACTTAAGAGTCCATCACTAATTCCTGCATGCAAGCGTCCGTCGCTAGCCATGCGCAATAAACCAGTAATCAATAGGTGGAACATCAGCGTTGAGTTTCCAAACAAAACCAATTGGTCTCTCTTTCTTTGACCTGCCCCTCTCGATCTCTCTCTCTCGCCCAGCGCTATTCCCCAAGGCGTTATCGGCTCCGCCAAGGGCGGAGCCAGAAATTTTCGCCAATGGGTTCATTCACTAACTAGTTGTGATTTTTTTTAATGAACATAGTCCTATTTTGTGGCAAATTGCAACGAGATTATATCAGTCAAAGAAAGCACAATGAATATGATATCACTTATCACACATATTTGTCACTTTAAAAAAGTAAGAGTGCATAACATACCGATTGCATGAAATTATAAAATCACTTGTTTACATATTATAGATAAAAGTAGTACCAAAATAAACTTCATATTTCAGATCCAACTTCTCATCTTTCTGAAAACAATGAAGAAAATAACAAGTTAGTTTGGCAAGTTTAAAGTAAAAGTGACATCATGTGAAATAATCATGTAAAGTCACTCACATTTTAGAGCTTCCCTTTTCGATCTTTTATCGCCTTAAAAAGATCAAACACAACATCATTACTAATGGGAGAAAACATCTCTTTCTCCACATAGCAAGTTAGACAATCACTCATGAACTGATCACCAATTTTGTTACACAACTTTTTCTTGACAACATTCATAGCTGAAAAGCATCTCTCCACAGATGCTGTTGCAACTGGTAATATCAATACTAACTTTAGAAGATGATAGACCAATGGAAAAGTAACATGTTTATTTGTCTGCACCATTAACTTTGCAAGATCAGCAATCCCGTCCAAATTAGCAAACCTTTCATCCGCTCGCACATTATCAATGTAAGTGCGCAGTTCAGGATCAAGATCATCCATTTTTTTTGAATCAAAATCATCTGGATAAAACTCAGCTAGCTTCACTAAGCTATCCAACTTAAAAGCAACTAATCCATTGTTTGGGTTGAAAGAAGCTATGTGACCAAGTAATGCAGAATTTACCTCATTGAAATGGTCATCAAACTCTTGAAGTTGCCAATCAATAATAGAATTAAGACACTCTACTCGGTAATGCTGGTGGTTTGTCTTATTAGTTTTTTGTCTTGGTTTGTGTTGATTGATATATTGCTCCTGCATGTCTGCCTTCTCAATGTGATGTTCTTCACAAAATGAATATGCCTTCTGTATCAGTGAGTCCCATCCATTCTCCCTTAGTTCTTGTAGCTCATTCCTTGTGGACTTGACACATGACATGGCATTTAGGATGTCTTGATCCTTCTTTTGTAAAGAATGTGACAAAGTATATGCATTTCCTAATATATGCAGCATCATGTGCAAATAAAACACAAAATCAAAGGTCTCAAAATATGCTACAAGACCACGCGCCTGACTTCTCTTTTCTTTTTTACCTTCTTTCTCCACATATTTCAACTTCATTAGACTTGAGAGAGTTCTGTAATGTGAGCCCCAACGAGTGTCACCAGCTCTCTGAAGAGTTTGATCTTGATTTAACCCTCTGCCAGTGCTAATCTACCCATTACCTATGGCTTTTATTACATCCTCTCGATGTTTCTCTCTAATCATGCCCTTTCTTTTGCAAGAAGCTCCAACCACATTAAATAAAATGGAGATCATGTAGAAAAAATCTGAAATATCTTCATGCTTCTTTGCTACAGCTACAATAACCAACTGGAGTTGGTGAGCAAAATAATGCACATAATAGGCTGACTTATTCTCTTGCAAAATCTTTGCTTTCAAGCCATTGAACTCGCCGCGCATATTGCTAGCCACGTCATAACATTGTCCTCTGACTTGTTTTATGCTTAAACCAAGATCGGTGAATAATTTTTGAAGTGCGGCCTGAAGACATATTGCCAATGTTTCTTGCACATGCACTACTCCAACTAACCGTTCAATGATAATCCACGCTTGCTAAGATATCTCAAAACAACTACTATTTGCTCTTTGTCAGACACATCAGCAGCTTCGTCAATCAACAAACTAAACACATCACCTCCAGTTTCTTCAATAATAGAACTCAAAGTTATCTGTGCAAAATAATTAGGGCATCATTAGAGATTAGTGTACCTTGTAAGACAACAAAACTAGTAGGAAATATAATTTAGTGATGATGTTACCTTGGCAAAATAGTTGGCAATTTCCTTTTGAATATCTCCACATACCCACTTGCAATTTTGTGGAGCATTCTCAAGAACTACCTTCCGTATATGATCATTTTGATTTGCCAAAGTTTTTACCAACTCTCGAAAGTTTTCCTTATTTTTTGACTCTTCTGTTTCGTCATGGCCTCGGAAAGCTAAGCCTTGATGCAACAAGTATCTAACAGAATCAATTGAAGCATTAAGCCGAATTCGATTTTGCTTTTTTGTAAGATCAGTTTGCTTATCGAGAGCTACCAGAATTGATTGATCTTGATTGATCAAAGCATCACACCGTTTTACTGCTACATTATGAAATCTATTAACATTACCTTTACCCTCATGGGTATCCAGCCTACTTTTCTTGTTCCAACCGTTCCAACAATTAATTCCAAATGCATCACTCCCAGCTTGTCCCTCATTATTATCTCTAAAAAGATAACAACACAAACAAAAGGCCTTATGCTTGTCACTATACTCAAGCCAACGACCATAATCTTTAAACCAGTCTGGATTAAATCTTCGTGGAGTATCTCCAATGTCCCTGTGTGTATAAACAAAAGGAGACGGCGGCCTGTAAGGTCCCCTTGTTAAATATCGTTGCCTAATCTCATCTTGCTTCTTAGGATTTCTTGTGTACTCCGATCAGCTGGATTGTAGGGTAATTCATCAAAATTAATCTCTTTGTGGAGAGAAGGCTTTGGGAGACTACTTGCAGCGGCATTTGATGCAGTTTGCTTACATCTGAAGGGTGACCTCGATGTCCCCACATCATTATCTGGATCAGGTGATCGACTTCTCTTCTTTGAAAAATATCTTTTCATAGCCTGCATCAATGAAAGTCCATGAAAATAAAAATTAGAAAATTAGGGAAAAAAGTTCCCGTACTAAGCTATTAGATTTAGATTGGGTAGAACGTACAGAGGGAAGAGATGTGGAGGTGATATTACTGCCTCGAATTAGATTGCAGTTGAGCGCTTCTACGCTATTTGCCGTCGGGGTCAGCGTCGAGATGAGGACCGAAGCGACGGCCTAATGAAAACTGGGCGATGAGGACCGAACGTACATGTATTGATCTAGTACTAGTAACCTAGCAAGATGCCTGGCTTTTGAGCCTTTTGTTTGTCTAATCATGTGGCGTTAACAGCTTGATGGGGTCGGGCTTAATTTTTTATTGTGGTCAGGCCTTATATGTCGTACATGACATGCACACAGGTACCGAATTTCATTGGGTTCATGTGAACCCAATGGTTCAACGCTTGCTCCGCCACTGGGCTCCACAACACGCATGCTTGGTCTGTTCGTCTACTCCCCCTCTTCGTCTCCTCGGCCCACTCATGCAAATAAATCCAGAGGCATTGATTCTTATTGCCCCAAAGTCCGATGACTTCCTCCAGTGGTTCCCTTCATCTCCCCTCAATGAATAAAATCGGGTCACTGCAACAACAACCAGCCACCAACAAATCGGCGGCGGTGACGGTGCTAATTGTATTGCGGTGGAAGATGGCCGTGATCCCGGCGTGCCATTCTTCTCTCTTTGCCTCATCTTCCTCTCTCCATATTACACCGCCGCCTCCTTCGCGGGCAGTTGTCACCAAAGACCCGCGTACTGCTGCTGACTTGGAGCGTCTTGATTGACGTCGTTGCGAGATCCGCTAGACCATGCCCCGTGCCCCGGCGTTGAATCAGCCTCCTGGTGAGTGACACTTGCCAGCCCTGGCGTCCTCTTCCAACATCAAGACCGTGAGAGGTAGGGGCTCTCTCCTCCCTTTCTATGTACTTACATCTGAATGAGTCTCTCATTTATGTGTTGTAGAGAGCATTTTCTTACTAGGAAGCTCTGTTCCGTCTCCAGCGGCCTTCTCAAAACCTCAATGGCAGCAAGTCAGGTTAGCCTTTATCTCTCATCTTCGTTAAGTAAATCATGTTCCATACCATTAACTGTGCACAACTGCAATCCTGCATATCTCTCCCATGTTACTTTGGTACAGATTTTATTGGTATTTGTATGGCCTTCCTATGGTTATTTTGTAGAATCATGATCAGAGCATATTCAAGTTCATTTTCAGGTATGTTATTCCCTGGGAGTATTATTCCATCGTTAATGGCATGGGATTGGTCAAGACCTGAGTGATACAATGGTAGTGATTGACATCGATGTTATCCCCCCTACTACCGGTTTTTAGTATTATTTTCACACATAATCATCTACATACTTGAATTCTCTCTGTGATTCAAGATAACTATATGGTTCCTGTAGTACTACATGCTTGCTAACAAATATTCCGTTGAAATAGATGGCCTGCATGATGTTGGATAAATATATAAATGAACATACATATAACCTTTAGATATGCAGTAGTATATCTCATAATCAAACATTTCCTGGTACATGATGTTCAGTTTTATTGTTCATCTATGCTATCATTTTATTGTTTATCTATGTTAGAATAGAAACTGATGTTCAGTTTTCAAGCAAGCATGTGTAGCTACAGTTCTCTAGGGCTAAGCACTTGGATATTATCTATTCAAACATATAGTTTCGCCCAGATATGTAAGATTCTGATTACATAGTGTCTTACCAAATATTCAATCAAAGTACTGATGTAGTTCTTACTAATGAATAATACTTTTCTATGGTTTGAATATCACCATTTTATTGTTCTAACGTTAACGAAATTTGAGCTTAAAAAGGGATGTCCCCACGGAGAGGGTCAAACATGGCCCATTCTGATGTCCTTCTGTTTGCTTTTTCTATGTTGGAATGCAGCCTGTTAAATAAGATGTAATGAACACGGAGTTTGTAGGTTGTCATACTATGAAACAATGTTATTTTGCATACCTTTGGTTATTATTCCGGTCAAAGATGGATCAAGATGGGAATTAGTGTTATGTCTTTTTGTTTCTTGCTCAAACTAGGTTACATGGAATTATAATGGTAAAACTTTGGATTGTTAGATGCACTCTAATTACGCAAGGTACTCCATAATATACTAACTTTTAATTTTAATATCATTCCACCAAAAGATCAAGGAAACATTTTTTTATGGTTTTATTATCTGTTGCTCCATAAATCCTCCGTCTACCCAACGCTATAAATCTCCGCAGCAACGCGCGGGGTATCATCTAGTTGGATTAAAGGGCCAAACCTTTTACTATCATCGTCCTCAATAGAGACGATTACAATTGTACTGGTTCCAACAATCTGCACAAGAACTATCTGCCAAAACCCCACACGGCTTACACGGACGATCTGGCCACAAACACCAAATAGTCGACCGAAACGTTGAGGACATGGTAGCTTCGATTTTGCTGAAGAGCAATGCAAGAGAAAGTTGCAAGCCTCACACAAACCAAGTCCATCGCAACATCCGGAGAGCACCACCCACTGAAACCACCCTCATCGAGTCATCATTGCTGCAATGGCCTCGCCGACCGCAGCTTCGACTTCTCTGTCACAGCACGAAACCAGCATAGGTGCACCCATCAACGCGCCGGACCTTCGACACTAGAGGACATGCCGTGACCTTGCACTACAAGAAATATGTCAACTTGTGACCAGCACTATTGGTCACTGAATGGTCATTGTTTTTAATTTGTGACCTTTTTGTGACCAAAAACATAAGGTCAAAAGCTGGCAGTCGTAAACTGACTATAGCGACCTTTCTTCTGGATTGGTCGTAGACATTTATGACCAAAATACATCTACTATGGCGTTTTGGTCACTAGCAACCTCCCCAGGCCACGTAGGCATCCAGTGTGGCAATCTGATGTGGCACAAGATTCAGCCCGGTCCAATTCAGCGTTTTACATGGGCCGAGCCCATTAATTCAGCCTTTTATTATTTTTTCCTTGTTAATTCTGGTCGGCTTCATGGGCTAAGCCCAACGTTGTAGCCTTTTTTATTGTTGGCCCGTGGCCTTTTTTTATTTATTGCTTTTCTATTTTCAGCCATTATATATTCAAGCTAGTCCCACTAGTCAGATGGGTCCCACTTGTCATGATCATCTCTCAAATTGGCCCCACATGTCAGAAATGTACAAAATTGACAGATTATTTTCATAAGTGGACCCATTGGTCAAGTTTCCATTTCACAAGTTTTCAGATAACATACACAATAAAAAAGAATCATCAAATATACCACTAAATAAATCTATTACAATCTTTACAGCACATATATGCTACAATATGCTACTCTTCACTAAGTAGAACTTGACGGCTTCACACTTCACGGCTTCACACTTGCTTCACACTTCACGCTTGAGCATCTGTAAAAGAGGAACAACCACAAATTTAAATCTCAATTGCAGTATAGGCCATATGCAGAAGCAGTTCAAAGTTGAAACAACATCAATTAAACACATGCGCACAGAAACATAGGAGTCAAAATGCAGTATAGGACCAGGACAAGGAAACTCTTGTTATCAAATCAACACACGGCTTGTAGCGAAACAGTAACAGAATACATTATAACGATAGTAAGCTTGAATCAAACAGCACAGAAACATGTGGATATCTCATGTGAGCATCATGCTGTGGTTTTATTAAACAATGATACAACAACAGAATACAATATCTTCAATGCAAATTATGATACTGTAGCAAAACAGTTTGAAACAACAACTACACAATACATTATAACGAGATTAAGCTTGAATCTAACAGAAAAGGGAACAGTTTCGAGTTTAAAAGTTAAAGCATTTGCAAGATATCCCAACTCGCAAGTTGAAGAGGCATAATTCAGAAACTTGCATCGGGGCACTATAATAAGAGTAGCATTCGACTTGACACATGGAATAGCGACACAAAAGAATTATGGCTCAGTGTATGTACGTCGACTTGTTGGTGTAGATGGTCCAGTTGATAAAGAGCTCTGACAGCATGGCTCCGAGCAGCCCGAAAAGCGCACCGGAGGCGCAACTCCACCGAGAACGGCACTTGACTGAAATAGCAAGAAATCGTCAGCCTCTACCCTCTAGTCTGGTACCACATCCCCACAAAATCATGAAGGCCAAAGTCACAAGCACGAAAGCAGGTTACAACTAGGATCTATGATGATTTTCTACTATGCACTAGTATTGCTGGATAACTCATCGAGCAAGACAAAATACAGACACAGGATCTGATGATGATACAGCACGGGCGACCACGATGATGAAAGGAGCAACCATTCCTTAGCAGGAAGCATAACTGGAAAAGATATTGAGGATTTTCCAGTAGCAAACATTGACAGATTGCTGCTAGTGCATACTAGTATGATTCACACCAGAGCAACCATCCAATTCAATGAACAGCATAAAAGTAATTTAAGTGGGCAAAAATCCCCCCTCCCCCACCCCAAATCTACAGGAACAGAATAACTACACTGCATCAACGGAGACAACCGAGGTCATATCCAGTAAGACCAAAGCAGAGGCATACATGCATACTAGCAGGAAATCTAAAATACTTGAGATATAGGTATGCAGCAAGAACAGCAGGCAATGCAATGATAGTATGAGAGCACTGTAGCTCTGGAAGTAAAAAGAACATAATGCAGCGATGTGCAAGTCATTGAACTTCATAGAAATAACCTGCCACAGCTCAGCGCTTATGTACTTCAAGCTGTCAAAAGCACAGATGCAATATTAATCCTTGTACTCTGCAACAATAGGGGATAAAACTGCATAAGCTTTGAATTTTCACTGAATAAGTTCGAAAGAAAGTATAGCAGTGGGTAAGCTCAGGTTACCTGGGTTGTCGACCAGAGGTGCCTTCCACTTTGCCCTTGTTGTTCAGGTTCTTGATATTCTGAATACACAGAAATTTCAGCTCAGAACTTGTAATACACATCGCTGCTTGTCTAAGCAAATTGACTACCTAGTCATATTGCCATGAGATAGTTCATGGTGTACCTTTTGTTTCCATGGCCCCTTGAACTGGTTTGGAATGGTTGGAGTTGTCCATTTCCCATCTTATACAATCTGCACCTTCAAATAGAACAAATATATGTCAAACATAGATGAGCAGAAAATACCAACTAGTCAACGAAAAAACTAACGTGCAGATAGTAGTCGAACAAATCAAAGAGGAAGGAAACAAGACATCTACTTTGCTAGCTAGGAGTGGGTAAACTGAAACATGAGCATGTTGGCCTAACGTTGTCGTAACAGCCGGATGGGATGAAGCGTCGTTCTAAATAAAAGGAAAGGCAGCGGAGAGGCTGGTGCATCATCCAATGCGCCTGCCTGCCTCGGAGATGAAGGCAAGACTAGCAGAATTTGGCTGCCATCAATTAGTTGAGCCATAAGATTGGTTAGTCTAGCAAGCATATTAATGTTTGAACGATTCAACATTGATAAGGTTTTTACAACAAACATGTTGTCATCATGAGGCTGGCACATGCCGGATCTAGACAGAGACAAGCAACAAGACCCCCACCTACTACTAAGAAGTAGAGCATCTAACAGAACTGCGAGAGATGAAGCAAGCAAGGGGAGGCCAGCAATTCAGTTTGCCAGGAGCAGTAACAAGTTGGATAAGAATTGGGAGGCCGACAATTCAGTTCGCCAGGAGTAGTAACAGGTTTGATATTTTAGGCTCCATAATTTCTACTAGCAGCAAAATGTTTTGAAATGGACGAACTGAATTATCTAGACCGAGAAAAGAAATGTAGAAACGGTAGTTTCTACTAGGTTCAGATTTCAGAGTTCAAGACCATATTTTACAATTTGTAAACTCGATAAAGTGCAATGCAGAACACACTAATTGGTAGCAAGCAAGCTGACAGAGACTAACATTGCTATCTAGCCTCTAAGAAATTTCATAAATAGACGAAGTTAAGCTGTTTGGTATCAAGCAAGCTGACAAAGACTGACATTGCTATCTAGCCTCTAAGAAATTTCATAAACAGACGAAGTTAAGCTGTCCATACACATAGCCACCCGGTACCTTGCAAAACCCCCCAATGTAAACCATCAGGCTAACACCACACGGTCTAAACACACAAGGAAAACCCCCATCTCCAGAGAGAAATGGACGCAGGCTCCACATTATCACCACGCAAGCACATTCAGAAACTTGTGGCAGGGCATGGAGAGGGAGAGAGCACTCACTTGGGTTGATCCTTGCCCTTGGGCAGGACGGTGTGGTCCACGGCCGGCCTGATCTTCCATGCCCCGTTGATCTCAATCTGCGGAAGGAATCATCACAAGAATAAACCCAACCACCAAATCACCAAGCAGGATGCAGAGGAACCGGGCGAAATTCGAAGTCGAAGTACCAAATGTCAAGGATGACAAGGGATAGGACCAGGATGCCCGCTCGCAGTCGGTGGTGGCGACCATGTCCACGACGGCCCCCGTCTCGAGCCGCGGGATGAGCACGCCGTCCCGGACGACAACCACCAGGTCCTTCCAGTGCTCGTTCCTGAGCGGCCCACGGAGTAGGTAGGGCGCCGCCGGATGGCCGCTGGACAGGGAAGGGGCGAAGGCGTCGGCGAGGAGCCAATGGAGATGGAGGTGGAGGTGCGATGCCAAGGGCGGGATGAGCGCAGCGGCCCTGCGGCGGAAGGCGGCGAGTGAGGCCTCTAGGACAGGGTGGGTCGACGGGCGGAGGAAGAGCGGCGGGCGTCCTCCGGAGGCGAGGAGGAGCGGAGTGGGCGGTGGCATGCGGGCGCGGGTGGCGGGATCGGCTTGAGGTAGGTGGTAGCGGTGAGGACTGGATCTGAATCGGGGCAGAGGGGAGAGGGGATGGGAGGAGCGGAGTTCGGGTTTGGGCTGCGGGTGGGTGGGTGTATGGATGGATGGATGGATGGATGTGTGCCATGTTATCAATCCATGGCACAAGCATCTCCACCAATGAAAATTAAACTTATGTATATGTGTTTTTTTTCTTTTTTTTCTCTTCTTTGTTTTCACCTATGTGAAAAACCTATCAAATATTAGTTATAAAATTGGACCGCAACAATTTTCAAAAATATTTGACCGTGTTTTATGTACAAATGGACCAAATGGTTCCCTCTTAAAAGTTTTTCGTCCACCTCTCGTCCATTTTTAGAGTGTTCAAAATGAGTTTTTTGTGAAGAACCTAGCAAATATTTGTTGCAAATTTGGACCAAATCAATTTTATAAGATTTTAGGCCATATCTAATGTATAATTGATCAAATGGTTGGATGTAAAAAGTTTTGATCCACCTCTGGTGAAAAAGACAAATTTCCGTCGATTCAGCTGGAAGCGGGTCAAATTTGAACTGCAGCTGCCTCATAGTTTGCTCTTTATTTTTTCCAAACATCATTTCTATGTACATAAGTATCTATTTTATCAGAGAAACATCAAAAAATTTCCAAGATTCAACCACTAGCTAGGAACGATCAAGCCCGCCGTTTTGAATGCATTTTGAAACGGGCATAAAAAATTCAAAAAAAATCAAAAAAAATGGAAAACCTTCGCATTGTGTCATTATATGTGACCAAGTTTCCAGGAAAAATAATAAACTTGTAATACGGAAATTATTTTTAAAAAGTGTTCTCAGAAATGAGCTATCATGCGTGAAGATTCATGGCTTTCAAGCCAAATGATCAATCTTATGGCCACATTCATGGCATAATTTATTCAAATGATCTCATATTGTGCACAAGGGTGCATCTTGGAATGGCAAACAATGTTGCCTAAGGAAATTTTCATTTTCTTTGCACACAAAATTCATTTTCCATTTTTCGAGTGCCCCAAATGAGGTTTTTTTGTGAAGGACCTACCATAAATTTGTTGAAAAATTGGACCAAATCATTTTTCTAAAATACTAGGCCATATTTAATGCACAATTGAGCAAATGGTTGGGTGTAAAAGTTTTGATCCACCTCTGGTGAAAAAGATAAATTCCCGCCGATTCAGCTAGAAGCGGGTCAAATTTGAACTGCAACTGCCTCATAGTTTGCTATTTATTTTTTCCAAAAATCATTTCTAGGTACATAAGTATCTATTTAATCAGAGAAACATCAAAAAAATTCCAAGACTCAACCACTAGCTAGGAACGGTCAAGCCCGTCGTTTTGACCGCATTTTGAAACGGGCATAAACAATTCAAACAAAAATGAAAAAATTGGAAAACCTTTGCATTGTGTCACTATATGTGACCAAGTTTCCAGGAAAATAATAAACTTGTAATACGGAAATTATTTTAAAAAAGTGTTCTCAGAAATGAGCTATCATGCGTGAAGATTCATGGCTTTTCAAGCCAAATGATCAATCTTATGGCCACATTCATGGCATAGTTTGTTCAAATGATCTGATATTATGCACAAGGGTGCATCTTGGAATGGCAAACAATGTTGCCTAAGGAAGTTTTCATTTTCTTTGCACAGAAAATTCATTTTCCATTTTTCGAGTGCCCCAAATGAGGTTTTTTTGTGAAGGACCTACCATATATTTGTTGAAAAATTGGACCAAATCATTTTTCTAAAATACTAGGCCATATTTAATGCACAATTGACCAAATGGTTGGGTGTAAAAATTTTTGATCCACCTATGGTGAAAAAGACAAATTCCCGCCGATTGAGGTGGAAGCGGGTCAAATTTGAACTGCAGCTGCCTCCTAGTTTGCTATATTTTTTTTTCAAAAATCATTTCTAGGTACATAAGTATCTATTTAATCAGAGAAACATAAATTTTTTTCCAAGATTCAACCACTAGCTAGGAACGGTCAAGCCCACCGTTTCGACTGCATTTTGAAACGAGCATAAAAATTTCAAAAAAATCAAAAAATTGGAAAACCTTTGCATTGTGTCATTATATGTGACCAAGTTTCCAGGAAAAATAATAAACTTGTAATACGGAAATTATTTTTAAAAAGTGTTCTCAGAAATGAGCTATCATGCGTGAAGATTCATGGCTTTCAAGCCAAATGATCAATCTTATGGCCACATTCATGGCATAATTTGTTCAAATGATCTCATATTGTGCACAAGGGTGCATCTTGGAATGGCAAATAATGTTGCCTAAGGAAGTTTTCATTTTCTTTGCACAGAAAATTCATTTCCCATTTTCCGAGTGCCCCAAATGAGGTTTTTTTGTGAAGGACCTACCATATATTTGTTGCAAAATTGGACCAAATAAATTTTATAAAACACTAGGTCATATTTAATTCACAATTGACAAAATGGTTGGGTGTCAAAAGTTTTGATCCACCTCTGGTGAAAAAGACAAATTCCTGACGATTCAGATGGAAGCGGGTCAAATTTGAACTACAGCTGCCTCATAGTTTGCTCTTTATTTTTTCCAAAAATCATTTCTAGCTAAATAAGTATCTATTTAATCAGAAATACATGGTTTGATGGCGAGACATCGAGGTTTGGACGGTGGCCGAGGGCCCCAACTCTAGAGCGCGTAAGCTCGCATGCCCGCTGCGTGGTCACCACGTGACCGTGGCGTTTCCATGTGTTTTGGGCGGCCTAGGCATGTCTAGTGGGTTGGGCACTCCCCAGGTAGGTGCTAGGAAGAAAATCACAACATAAGATTCTCACGAGGAGACCGATCGATGCTCAAACATGAATAAGCAGCCAAGTGTTTGATTTGCGGTACGAGAAATGCACATGGCTAATGGGCGTGAGTTTTGGCTGAGGATGATTAGTTACTAAGAAGACCGTCTTCACAAATTTTCACCTCAAAAGGAGGAGCCTAGGTGGTACTTGCTTTGCAAAGTACCACACTGGACATAAATACGAATGTTGAAGATGGGCTCAAAATAATGAATGGATTGAGCTGGCATTTGGTGGAGGATGGTTATTTGGGCATAGGAAAGCACTGTAGAAAATGGATACCATTTGGACATGCCAAAGTGGTACTTCCTTCACAAAGTGCTGCTTTGAACAGGATAGGAAAATGAATATTGTTGAGTTATTTTTGAACTAGGCAAGGAAGGTTTTTGACATATTTGATGAAGATATGATCCAAACAATTTATGAGAATTTTTTGGGATTTTTTGGATTAACAGAAATATAGGTTGCTTCACAACCTAGGGCAAAATTGACACATGGACATGACACATAGGCAAAACTGATGAGATGGCACCTAGTCATCACAACTCACCACAATCTACAAGGCTATGACCATCTATATTGGTCGTTAACAACTAGAAATAAGGCAGCGGACCTGCACTGTTTGTTTTGTGACCATTTCGTGTAAGGAAATTACGAACTTTCTGACCAAAATGGTCGCAATGGTTTAGGGTTTGGAGCCCCCCGAACAGCTTTTGACCAATTGGTCTAAAATGGTCATAGATCTATGACCAATTCTTCTAGGGTCACTGACAGAAGGTCACTAGTTGACATATTTCTTGTAGTGTTTGCTACGTTCACCACCATCGTAGTTGACGCACGAGTCGCAACGCCACACCAACACCTCACACCGCCGGTCGGGCACCTACCGACCGTGATGTCGTGCACGTCCAGCCCACATGAAGCACAAATGAGACCAAGATCCTCAAGATAGCGCACCCAAGAGGGAATATGATGTTGGAGATGACACTACCGCCTGGTCTGATAGGATCCTGACTTTCACCCGAAGATCTTGACCCGAGAGTTAAGGATGCACCAATCTCCTCGTCGGCGCCTCCAAGGAAGATAGCAATGCCCATGGGCGCCTCCGCCACCGGCCGACAAGCATCGACCAAGCTTTCACTCGGAGCAGCAGAGCTTCCACTCCCACTGACCAGCACCACCACTGACCTGTGCACCCCTGTGGAGCAACCGCACCATCACCACCACGCCTCGTTGTCGAGCCAGATCAGGCCGCCGCCAAATCAGGTCATCATCCACCACAAGCAACCACCGTAAGCCACCAGCGTCAAGGCTGGCGCATGGCCTCCAGGCAGGGAAGGGCAGGCTTCCACCCTGCATCATCCACCAGCCAGATTTGACGGCCCGAAGTCTGCATGGAATGCCGCCACTGTAGCCCGCATAGCAGCGGGAGCTACGGCCTGCCGAAGAAATGCAGCAGAGGAAGCCTCACGGAGGGGAGACAAGCCTCCCCCAACCACTGACCCAGAACTGGCCGCTCCCCCAACCACTGACCCAGAATTGGCCGGCAGCGCCTCGGCCGAGCTCCGCGCAGGCCACCATGCATGACAGCCCGCAGGATCGCATGGGCCCAGATCGAGCCCGTACAACCGCAAGTTGAACACCCACCGTGCTGCCACATCCCACGCGTCTCTGTCCGTGAAACTCCAGCTGAGGCTGTAGCCGCAAAACCAGCGCCGCTGACCACCACCGCCGGCACGAGCGAGGACGCCGCCTGAAACAGATCTCGCACCATGCCGAAACTGCCCCGCCGCCACCTTTACTGATTCTACCCAGCCTTTGCGGGTGGACCCTCAAGTGGCGGCGACGCGGAGGGGAAGGTAAGATTGAGGCCTAGTGATGGCAGCGACTGCGTTTTCCCCGAGCCGCCAGTGCTAGGCGACGCGGGGATCGGGAGGGTTCGTTGCCATATTTATTAATTATTCCACCAAATGCTATTTAGAAAGAAAGAAAAATAGTGATGTGACAGTCGTGGTGAGCTTGCATGGCTACATGTGCTCTGAAGAAGATACTGGGGCTATGCATGCATGCTACAAACTGCTAAAGCTAATTGAGGTAATTTGGCAATCGTGCTGAGGTGGCATAGCTACTGCAATAAGTTAGTTGGGGCATGTGATTAAGACAAGTTAGTGCAGGCTATGCATGCATGGAATCAATTGTTAAAGCTAATTGTGGTGGGTGAAATTGACATTGTTGGATGTGCTCTATAATAAGCTAATGGGACTACCTATTTAGATATACTCGCTTTGCTCTATAATACAGTGCATTTTTTCAAAGCTAAACTTATGAAATGTTGATAAAATTAATAGAGAGAATCAAGAATATCTACAATACCAAACATATATTGTGTGAAAATAAGTCTCATGATGTATCTAATTACATGTATTTGGTAGTTTAAATGATAATACATTGTAGGGTACGAAACCACCTCAAAGTTATTCTTTCTGATCAATCCATTGGGCTATTCCTATAAGTGTCACAAACAGCCCAAGAGGTCGTAGTAAAATAACACCTTAAGCTACACATCAACCAAAACCCTAATGTCACCTAGATACTCCAATGTCACCACAAGTATCCACGAGTATGATTATATGATATGCATCACACAATCTCAGATTCATCTATTCAAACCAACACAAAGATCTTCAAAGAGTGCCCCAAAGTTTCTACCGGAGAGTCAAGACGAAAACGTGTGCCAACCCCTATGCACAAGTTCACAAGGTCACAGAACCCACAAGTTGATCACCAAAACATACATCAAGTCGATCACGTGAATATCCCATTGTCACCACAGATAAGCACATGCAAGTCATACATCAAGTGTTCTCAAACCTTAGAGACTCAATCGATGAGATAACTTCAAAGGGAAAACTCAATCCATTACAAGAAGGTAGAGGGGGAGAAACATCATAAGATCCAACTACAGTAGCAAAGCTCGCAGTACATCAAGATCGTGCCAAATCAAGAACACGAGAGAGAGAGAGAGAGAGAGAGAGATCAAACACAGAGCTGCTGGTACATGCCCTCAACCGCAAGGGTGAACTACTCCCTCCTCGTCTTGGAGAGCGTCGGGATGATGAAGATGGCCGCCGGTGATTCCCCCTCGGCAGGGTGCCGGAACAGGGCCCCGATTGGTTTTTGGTGGCTATAGAGGCTTGCGACGGTGGAACTAGCGATCTAGGTTTATTTCTGGGGGTTTATATATTTATAGGAATTTTTGGCATCGAGAACAAGTCAGGCGGGTCCACGAGTCAATGACAAGACACGAGCACCCTCCCGGTGGTAGGGCACGCCGTCCTGTCTTGTGGTTGGCTCGGGACTCTTCTAGCCCAACTCTTTTGCTCCGAGCTCTTCTTGTGGTCCATAAAAAATCACCATAAATCTTCAGGTCATTTGGACTCCGTTTGGTATTCCTTTTCTGTAAATATCAAAAACAAGGAAAAAATAGAAACTGGCACTGGGCTCTAGGTTAATAGGTTAGTCCCAAAAATCATATAAAATAGCATATAAAACATCCAAAACAAATAATATAATAGCCTAGAACAATCAAAATTTATAGATACCTTGGAGACGTATCAAGCATCCCCAAGCTTAATTCCTGCTCGTCCTCGAGTAGGTAATGATAAAAGCGGAATTTTTGATGTGGAATGCTACCTAACATATTTATCCATGTAATTTCCTTTACTGTGGCATGAATGTTCAGATCCAAAAGATTCAAAACAAAATTTTAATATTGACATAAAAACGATAATACTTCAAGCATACTAACAAAGCAATTATGTCTTCCCAAAATAACATGGCCAAAGAAAGCTATCCCTACAAAATCATATAGTTTGGCTATGCTCCATCTTCATCACACAAAATATTTAAATCATGCACAACCCCGATGACGAGCCAAGCAATTGTTTCGTACTTTTGATGTTCTCAAACCTTTTCATCTTTCACACAATACATGAGCGTGAGCCAAGGATATAGCACTATAGGTGCAATAGAATATGGTGGTTGTGGAGAAGACAAAAAGAGGGAGATTGTCTCACATCAACTAGGCGTATGAACGGGCTATGAGATGCCCATCAATAGATATCAATGTGAGTGAGTAGGGATTGCCATGCAACGGATGCACTAGAGCTATATGTTTATGAAAGCTCAAAAACAAAACTAAGTGGGTGTGCATCCAACTCGCTTGCTCACGAAGACCTAGGGAAATTTGAGGAAGCCCATCATTGGAATATAGAAGCCAAGTTCTATAAAGAAAAATTCCCACTAGTATATGAAAGTGATATCATAGGAGACCCTCTATCATGAATATTATGGTGCTACTTTGAAGCACAAGTGTGAAAAAAGGATAGTAACATTGCCCCTTCTCTCATTTTCTCTCGTTATTTTTATTTGGGCATTTCTCATTTTTTTGGCCTCTTTTTTTCGTCCGGAGTCTCATCCCGACTTGTGGGGGAATCATAGTCTCCATCATACTTTTCTCACTGGGACAATGCTCTAATAATGAAGATCATCACACTTTTATTTACTTACAACTCAAGAATTACAACTCGATACGTAGAAAAAAAATATGACTCTATATGAATGCCTCCGGCAGTGTATCGGGATGTGCAATGAATCAAGAGTGAACTGTATGAAAGAATTATGAACAGTGGCTTTGCCACAAATACGATGTCAACTACATGATCATGCAAAGCAATATGACAATGATGAAGCATGTCATAATAAATGGAATCGTGGAAAGTTGCATGGCAATATATCTCGGAATGGCTATGGAAATGCCATAATAGGTTGGTATGGTTGTTGTTTTGAGGAAGGTATATGGTGGGTGTATGGTACGGGCGAAAGTTGTGCGGTACTAGAGAGGCTAGCAATGGTGGAAGGGTGAGAGTGCGTATAATCCATGGACTCAACATTAGTCATAAAGAACTCAGATACTTATTGCAAAAATCTATTAGTTATCAAAACAAGGTACTATGCGCATGCTCCTAGGGGGATAGATTGGTAGGAAAAGACTATCGCTCGTCCCCGATCGCCACTCATAAGGAAGACAATCAATAACTAAATCATGCTCCGACTTCATCACATAACGGTTCACCATACGTGCATGCTACGGGAATCACAAACTTCAATACAAGTATTTCTATAATCCAGAATTACTCCCTAGCATGACTCTAATATCACCATCCTCATATCTCAAAACAATCATAAGGAATCAAACTTCTCATAGTATTCAATGCACTTTATATGAAAGTTTTTATTATATCACTCTTGGATGCCCATCATATTAGGACTATATTCACAACCTAAGCAAATTAGCATGTTGTTTAAGACTCTCAAAATAATATAAGTGAAGCATGAGAGTTCATCAATTTCTTGAAAATAAACCACCGACGTGCTCTAAAAAGATGTAAGTGAAGCACTAGAGAAAATGACAAACTACTCCAAAAGATATATAAGTGAAGATCAATGAGTAGTCGAATAATTATGTAACTATGTGAAGATTCTCTAACATTTAAGAATTTCAGATCTTGGGATATTATTCAAACATCAAGCAAAACAAAATAAAATAAAATGACTCTCCAAGCAAAACACATATCATGTGGTGAATAAAAATATAGCTCCAAGTAAAGTAATCGATGAACAAAGGCGAAAGAGAGGATGCCATCCGGGGCATCCCCAAGCTTAGTGCTTGTCCTTGAATATTACCTTGGGGTGCCTTCGGCATCCCCAAGATTAGGCTCTTGCCACTCCTATTCCATAGTCCATCGAATCTTTACCCAAAACTTGAAAACTTCACAACACAAAACTCAATAAAAAACTCATAAGCTCCGTTAGTATAAGGAAATAAATCACCACTTAGGTACTGTTGTGAACTCATTATAAATTCATATTGGTGTTATGTATACTGTATTCTAACTTCCCCATGGTTCATACCCAATGATGCTACTCATAGATTCATGAAAATAAGCAAACAAGACATAGAAAACACAATATGTTTAAAACAGAACAGTCTGTAGTAATCTGGAAACTTTCCATACATCTATAACTCCAAAAATTCTGAACAATTAGGACAATCTAGGCAATTCGTATATCAATCTTGTGTAAAAACTTCAGATCAAAAGCACGTTCCAGTGAATTTTCAAATTTCCTGGACTGAGCGCAAAAGTTTTTGTTTTTGCACAGAATCAAGTCAACTATCATCCACACTATCCCAAAGGCTTTACTTGGCACTTTATGGAAACAAAAGCTATAAAACATGATTACTACAGTAGCTTAATCATGTGAACACACAAAACAATATGTAATGGTGTTGGGTTGTCTGCCAACAAGAGCTTTTCTTTAATGCCTTTTTAGCTAGGCATGATGATGTCAATGAAGCTCGCATAAAAGATAAGAATTGAAACACAAAGAGAGCATCATGAAGACATGAATAGCACATTTAAGTCTAACTCACTTCCTATGCATAGGGATTTTGTGAGCAAACAATTTATGGAAAGAAGAATCAACTAGCATAGGAAGGTAAAACAAGCATGACTTCAAAATTTTCTACACATAGAGAGGAAACTTGATATTATTGCAATTCCTACAAGCATATGTTCCTCCCTCATAGTAATTTTCTGTAGCATCATGAATGAATTCAACAATATAAATATCACCTAAAGCACTCTTTTCATGATGCATAAGCATAGAATATTTGTACTCTCCACATAAGCAAATTTCTTCTCATGAATAGTAGTGGGAGCAAACTCAATAAAATAACTATCATGTGAGGCATAATCTAATTGAAAATTAAACTCAAGATGACAACTTTCATGGTTATCATTATTCTTTATAGCATACATGTCATCACAATAATCCTCATAGATAGCAACTTTGTTCTCATAATCAATTGGAACCTCTTCCGAAATAGTGGATTCATCACTAAATAAAGTCATGACCTCTCCAAATCCACTTTCATAATTATAACAATAAGATTCAACACCCTCCAAAATACTGGGATCATTACTATCTAAAGTTGACACCCTTCCAAACCCACTTTCATCAATATAATCATCATAAATAGGAGGCATGCTATGATCATAATAAATTTGCTCATCAAAATTTGGGGGACTAAAAATATCATATTCATCAAACATAACATCCCCAATCTTGTAGCTTTTCATATCATTAGCATCATGGTTCAAAGAATTCACACTAACAAATTGCAATCATGCTCATCATTCAAAAATTTAGTGCCAAACATTTTATAGACTTCTTCTTCTAACACTTGAGCACAATTTTCCTTTCCATCATTTTCACGAAAGACATTAAAAAGATGAAGGGACATGAGGCAACCTCAATTCCATTTTTTGTAGTTTTCTTTTATAGAATAAACTAGTGATAAAACAAGAAACGAAAAGATTCAATTGCAAGATCTAAAGATATACCTTCAAGCACTCACCTCCCCGGCAACGACGCCAGAAAAGAGCTTGATGTCTACTACGCAACCTTCTTCTTGTAGACTCGTGTTGGGCTTCCAAGCGCAGAGTTTTGTAGGACAGTAGTAAATTTCCCTCAAGTGGATGACCTAAGGTTTATCAATCCGTTAGAGGTGTAGGATGAAGATGGTCTCTCTCAAACAACCCTGCAACCAAATAACAAAGAGTCTCTTGTGTCCCCAAGACAAATAATACAATGGTAAATTGTATAGGTGAACTAGTTCGGCGAAGAGATGGTGATACAAGTGCAATATGGATGATAGATATAGGTTTTTGTAATCTGAAATTATAAAAACAGCAAAGTAGCAAGTAACAAAAGTGAGCGAAAACGGTATTGCAATGCTTTGAAACAAGGCCTGGGGTTCATACTTTCCCTAAAGAAAGTTCTCTCAACAATGATAACATAATTGGATCATATAAAAATCCCTCAACATGCAACAAAGAGTCACTCCAAAGTCACTAATAGCGGAGAACAACTGAAGAGATTATTGTAGGGTACAAAACCACCTCAAAGTTATTCTTTTCGATTAATCCATTGGGCTATTCCTATAAGTGTCACAAATAGACCTAGAGTTCGTAGTAAAATAACACCTGAAGATACACATCAACCAAAACCCTAATGTCACCTAGATACTCCAATGTCACCACAAGTATCCGCGGGTTTGATTATACAACATGCATCACACAATCTCAGATTCATCTATTCAAACCAACACAAAGAACTTCAAAAAGTACCCCAAAGTTTCTACCCGAGAGTCAAGACAAAAACGTGTGCCAACCCCTATGCATAAGTTCACAAGGTCAGAGAACCCACAAGATTATCACCAAGACATACATCAAGTCGATCATGTGAATACCCCATTGTCACCACAAATAAGCACATGCAAGACATACATCAAGTGTTCTCAAATCCTTAAAGACTCAATCAGATGAGATAACTTCAAAAGGAAAACTCATCCATTACAAGAAGGTAGAGGGGGAGAAACATTATAAGATCCAACTATAGTAGCAAAGCTCGCGGTACATCAATATCATGCCCAATCAAGAACACACACACACACACACACACACACATAGAGAGAGAGAGAGATCAAACACATAGCTACTGGTACATACCCTCAGCCCCGAGGGTGAACTACTCCCTCCTCATCATGGAGAGCGCCAAGATGATGAAGATGGCCACCGGTGATGATTCCCCCCTCCGATAGGGTGCCGGAAAAGGGTCCCGATTGGGTTTTGGTGGCTACAGAGGCTTGCGGCGGCGGAACTCCTGATCTATGTTTATTTCTGGGGGTTTATATATTTATAGGAATTTTTGGCGTCGAGCACAAGTCAGGGGGGTCCACGAGTCAACGACAAGATAGGAGCACCCTCCCGGGGGGTAGGGCGCGCCCTCCTATCTTGTGATTGGCTCGGGACTCTTCTGGCCCAACTCTTTTCCTTCGGGGCATCTTCTGGTCCATAAAAAATCACCGTAAATTTTTAGGTCATTTGGACTCCGTTTGGTATTCCTTTTCTATAAAACTCAAAAAACAAGGAAAAACAGAAACTGGCACTGGGCTCTATGTTAATAGGTTAGTCCCCAAAATCATATAAAATATCATATAAATGCATATAAAACATCCAAAACAGATAATATAATAGCATGAAACAATCAAAAATTAAAGATACGTTGGAGACGTATCAGCTTTATCTATTAAATATAACATATGAGGATCTATCTTAGCACTGAAACATCCATGGACATTTTTCTCAATAACACTTGACTTCCTTTGTATACTCAAGAAAGGCACACACAAAAAGTACACTCAATAAATGAGTGAAATCGTGTCATCGCATCATATATAATACACACTATCTTTAAGAACAATTAAAACTATTAGTAGTAGTTTAAACAAAGGAAATCAGATGGTCAAGTTTATGTAGAACAATACACTAATTATTTGATTGCCTTTCACCAGTTTTTGTATTGACCTACACTAACCGGATCCATATACAAGCACATGTGTCTAGCAAACACATTGCATCGGACTTCTGGAAAACCAAAAACTTTCCAGGAATGAAACCATTCTTGCATTTTTTTTTCATTTTTCCTTGAACCAAATGCACCAAGTGTAGAAAATCCATTAGATCATATTCAATTAACTTTTCCTATGCTCGAAAAGTGTACTTCACATGGGATTAATTATGTTATGTCAAGTGATAGAGAAAAGAGGTGTAATAAAAAAAGTTCAGAACTACTCGTTAAAATATCATACGAATTAAACATGCTCAAATCTCAATTAAAATGGCAATAGTCTAAAAAGTGTAAACAAACAATTACTCAGAAATCTTCGGTTTGAGCATTAGTTTCAATGATAATGATCTTGTTGACCTTCTCATTAGTCATGATCGAATGATCTTGTTGACCTTGTCATTATTCATGATTCAATGATCTTTTTATTGTCATCAAGTTGGAAAACCGAGCACTAGAATAATACATCATGAACAAATTTTTGAAAAGAGCACAAGACAAACATCCTTAGGCATGATTAGTTTCCTTGACCACTGGGTCAGATTCGAGTGTAATGTGACATGAGGATGATATCATGTCCTGGTAGATTTACATTCATGATTATAAATCATATGGCCTCAGACAAAAGTAAGTCTACTCTGGTTAGCAAGACATATTTTATCCACATACGTTGTTAAGGGGTATAGTTTTCTATCATACTTAATAAAATTAATCTCTTAATGTTTGTACAATTATAATAGCGGTAGTGGCAAGCATATTTTCACTAAATTGAAAAATATTTTGGAACAACAGATACATTTTTGTGATACATTGCCTGTGGAGATTTGTTTCAGTTAAACCAAACCCATGGAAAAATAGTTAAAACACAAAATCGCATACCTCCACATACTAATATGACACAGTCGAATAATCCATTATGTATATGTAGGTACAATGAAAGTTACTCCCTCTCTCCCAAAATAAGTGTCTCAAACTTAGTACAACTTTGTACTAAAGCTAATACAAAGTTTAGACACTTATTTTGGGACGGAGGGAGTACAACATATATGGTTACAAATATTAAGTGGAAAACATTAGAAAGTTCCAGAGTATATAAGGTATTCACAAGGATTTATTCTTCATTCTTCGACAAAGTGCGCATAACCACATTCAATAATCTATAGTTATATTAATAAAACTAGTCATTACCCCCATGCACTTCTTCTTGCACTTCAACTTGTTTTTGTTCTATATCAATTGAGCAAGTTATTTCATCTAAAAGTACCTTAGAATCACATATTTTATTTTCAGTTTTCTCATGATGCCAATGTTTTTCCAGAATTCATGTTTATAATGATACATTGTGATATGTTCAAAACTTCAAGTACTCATATATTTCGAAATCCTATACCATTTACACATACAAAATTAATGCAAATGTTTTTCTACTTTGTGTGTACAAAATTACTAGCCCGTGCATTTGCACAGGCTGATGACTAGTGTTCATAATTAAGTTTATATATCATTGCTCTAATTTTATTGGTTATTGAATATGAGATTCAAAGGAAAACCCATATATATATGTGTGTGTAAACATAAACACCATTGTGAACCGTAGTCATGCCTCTAATACTTTCTCATGTATTGATGATGACCATGTTTTCTGGATCATGAGAATTATTATAGTAACAATGATGTTATTAATAACGAGAACACATTATTAATGAAACAATGGTGTTGGATAGACCCAGCTTTGGAATTACTGAGAGATATTATCGTCATTATGCATTTTCATATAATATGTTAACATTTACTTACTTCCTTAGACCCTGAGTATATAGTGTGCCAACATACTAGATGTTTACTTTGGGGGTTACCGAATGGCATTCCATAATTGGATGTTTATAAAGGTGACTTACAGGTATACCGAATATGTATGTCTCGGTATCAATAGTTCAAGACTGGGAATATCTCCTCTTGTGGTAGCGAAATATTCTCTGGGCCCATTCGATGTTACAGTATCATTATCGTTTGGTTAGACATTTGTGATTATGATCACAGGATACCAAAACACGGACATGAGTGATGAGAACAAAACCGGTAACGAGGATAACCAGTATAGAGAACAAGGATTTGATCACGGGAATACAGATATTATTTCACTTTGGGTTTTGTAATGTATTGCGAAGCAAATGGATTGATATTCATAAAAAAAAGGTCTCGTCAAAAAAATCGTGAATATGCGGGATTTATCAAGGGTGTTCTGATTCCGCTTTTAACTATTGTTTGAAAAGTGTTATGTATCATGTCCGCTTATTTTCGAACATGTAGAGTGACACGCTTAATGGGTCGTAGGTATGATTACTAGAAAATGAGAGAATTGTAGGAGATATGCCCTCGAGGTAGTAACAATAGTTATTTTGTATCTCCAAGTTTGTAATTGATGTTTATGATCCATGCTATAACTACAATAATTCTCGAGTCTGCAATAACCATGAGGCTCGAAGGGAAACTCATTTGCACATGTGGTATATTAAATACTAGTAAACTGTATTCCTAGTCATGCCTAGACTGGATCAAGTGTTGCATGATGGTCATGTTTTCCTGATCATGGGCATTAATATATCGGCAATTTTCATGGACAATGTTAGAAGAACACTTGTGTAAAATTGATCCGAATTGATGTTATGCTACGAGATACCTTTGTCACAAGTAAATGGTTAATAGCGCAGAGAAAGTTAATGTTTGCATAATTTCTTAGACCGTAAGAGTGTCGAGTTCCTTCATTCTTGATTCGTGAACTTTGGGGTTTGTTAAACGTCATCTGTTACTGGGTGGCTATTACGGCGGCTTATTGGTTCATGGAAAAGTATGACAAGGAACGAGATAGCTCAATATTAGGATTTGCTCCACCGACGATAGGGAGATATTCTTAGGGCCATCTTAGTGTTATGGCATCCATCATAATCTAGCCAGACACAATGTGATTCGATCATAGGGATGTGGGAACGCGGAAACGAGATAAGAAAACAAAACCTGTAACGAGGTAACTTCCATAGTGGACAAGTATTGATTCACGGGGATGCCGTTATGTCTCACCTGGGTGTTTGTAACATATCGTGAAGCAACATGAATAACACACGACAACTACAGGTTCACTCGAATATTCATTCGTGTGGGTATAGGGATCAATATGGGTGTCCACGGTTCCGTTATTGATCATTGGTCGGAAAGTGTTTCGAGTCATGTCTATACTTCATCGAACCTATAGGGTCACACACTTAAGCATCATCTATCTGCTGAATACTAGACAGGGAGTCTGAGATAAAGTCACCGAAAAAAGTTGTTGCAGAGTAATACATTGAGACAAAGAGTTTTCAGCACATGCCTTGAAATTTTTGGAGGGTGCTGATTGTTCTAGCAACTTCTGGAAATTTCTGGAGAAAAATCAGAATGTTTCGGAGCTGTCAGAAATTCTTTGGTTACTTTTCACCGATGAAAATTATTGATATGGAAACATTTTAGAATGTGTCCAAATTTATTTTAGGGGGTACTGGAAATGTTCTAGGCCTCCATAAATATTTTCTTTTTGACGGACGTAGTGTCGTCATGAATAGTGAAAAACCACTTTATGGTTACTTTATGGAAAGCCACTTTTTAGGGCTTTGCTCAAAACATCTTAGGGAAGGCTTGGGAAGGAAGGAACCCCTTTGTGGGGCGGGTAGCATGTGTGGCCAGCCAAGGAGATCTCCTCCATGGAGCTCCACTCGCCTCCCTCTTTAGCCCTTCATGTGGGACATATAGTATCGGCATGTTGGTATTTCCATGTGTCACCCCACCCCTTGGTTGTTCCTATAAATAGAGGTGGAGAGAATCTCTCCACACTCACTCGTTACTCCCATACAAATGCCATGCATGATCTGGTTATTCTCTCTCCCTCCCGCCGAAATAGTTTCGTAGAGCCAAAAGGTTGTATGGGTTCCGGCAGGAACTAGTCCTGGATGGCAAAGCCCTGCTATATAGCTGACACCGTATGTGTGCAACCAGGTAGGGAGATTGTAGTTTTGATCTTAGTTCGAGAGTGCCTCTCGAGGGGCTGTCCGAGTGACCATCTGAGATTCTGAGAGGGCCTCTAGAAAGGCTGTTCGTGACACCGTCCGAAGGACTGTCCGACTGCCTCCCGAAGGGCTGTCCAAGGAGCCGACAGAGAGAACATCCTCGCGGTTGGGAGGTTAAAAGTCCTAGTTTCGGGAATCTGCGTAGATGATCTACATTGACTCTACTTTCGCTGCGCTTCGAGTCAGCAATGATCAGATCAAAAACCTTGTATGCATCTCCATAGTGATCCTGAGCATGCTCCAGTATCGAAATTTTGTTTTCTGTCACTTTCCCCTTCAGTGCCATCATGAGCCATGCTATGCGTAGAAGGTTACGATCTAGAATACATAGAGATGTATGGGTATTGCATAATATAATTTTGTAGTATATGAGATCTATCACTGAAAATTATTTATGCGGGTAGCCGATGAAATATATTACCCGATGTTCTTGTTGCTTCCCTGGAATTTTTCTATTTCTGATCTTCACAACGGCATGGTAGATTTTCAAAGTTCAGGCAATCCGTGATCCTGATTGATCAATGAAGTGCTAATAGTTTGTTGCATTCCACCATAGTTAGAGAAAGATGAACTTTTGCAGACTACAGGGCAATGCAGATATGATCTGCACGCGGGGGTCATGTGTATGACAAAGTTCAGTATGGGGTTTGAGATTTTATTATCTCGTGCTTCATACACCCCGCAAAGTTAATCTAGCGACTTGAATAGTCATACTTGATGATAAACGATGGTAGCTGCATTTTAAGTTGAAACCTTAGAAGCCACGTAAAATAAAATTTTGCATAAACCAATTAGAGGCGTCTAACTTGGTTTTGCAAGATGTCATGTGATGTGGTATAGCAATTCTCATATAAATTTGATTATGTATGAGATGCCTATATGATGTAAAATTAATTAACATGACCTTCGTGTCATGATTCAGCATGATGGCTGGAGCCATATGATTGTCACTTTAATTATCTACATGTCAACCTTATGAAATGCACTAATTTTTATTAGCTATAGAGATAACAATATTATCTGGTGCATCGACAAGGTGGTGGCAATCTTTGTGAAGGTGAACATCGATGCAAATGCTGAAGACGAAGAAATTAAAGACTTCTTAGTCAGAAAGGGCTATACCATATCATGCTATTATGAATTGCTTGAGATGTTTATACCTCTTGATGTACCCTTGTTGATTGCGTGGTATGGCTGCACCAAGTTGAATGTGATGTACGCCAACAATACGAACTCGGTGAAGCTCTGCCTCGCCTCAGTCCTATGGCTACAACAGGTTCTGGAGCATTCGCCCGTTTCATCACAGCGCCGACTGCACCTTCTCTACGGTGGAGAGAAGGAAGAACGCGACGATTCGGCCATCTGGTGCAACAAGCTTGTCGACATCCAGAAGCAATACAAGATCATCAGCAACGGGCAGGAGAAGGACTCCGTGGTTGATCTCGCTGAGACCATCATCGACCCCTGATATGCCAACATGAAAGAAGACGGCCTGAACATGTGGGAGGTACCTCTAAATCTAGCCTACATAACCTACGCGGCCAAGGATGCATACGCATGCTACGACATGTACAGGCTGATCTTGGACATGAGGGCGTGTCTGCTTCCCGTAACCGACGAGTACACGGACAGCCGCAGCGTCATGATCAAGCGTGCCAGGAAGGTCTAGATGTTGTACTTTATCTGTTTATAAGCACCTTTATCATCTGAGTGTTTCATGCATTAGCCTATGTGTCGTAATTATCTGTTTTGTTCGAAATATTTCTTTTAAGAACCCATTAACCTGATTGTTTTTTAGTGGTTATTTGCTTATGTATGTAAACTAGTTCACTTGTCCGTAAAAAAACTAGTTCACTCGGCTGCCGTGCTTTGAATCTCCTTCCTCCCAACATATTCCCCTCCTCAAGTGGACCCAGCAGGTCTCTGAATTTTCTCCCAGTTTCTTTTTCGATGTAAACTGAGTTTTCTCCCAGTACTTTCCCCTAGAACCAACTCAACTGTCCCACGTCTAGCATAAATAATAATAATACCCCACATACTATTAACTCATCAAATTAAAATGATATTTTATTTCATAAGTTGAAAGTTCTTACAAAATAATAATAATAATTGTTTATATATAACTTGGCAAGTTAACTCCTAGTGATTGCGTACATAAGCTTGCAAAGATTTTACTGACGTGCAATCATGTGTTTATGTTTGTATAACATTTCTCCGTCTAGCCCAACATGATATTTTCACCCAGCCCAGCAAGTCCGCGGATTTCGAGAAAAATGCAAATGGGATTTAAACGGGCTACATAGATGCTACATCATTGTTTCACCCAGCCCACCAACTAGACTGGCTGACATGTGGGCCAGTAGGTCGAAGCCTAAGAAGGCGTTGGATTTACATCCAACGGCCGTCATTCTTCTTCAATCTCTCGTCTTCTTCCCCCAGCGCTGCCGGAACCGCCTGCTCCAGCCTTCGGCGTCCAGCAGCGTTGTTTTGTGCTCCTCAGTGAAACGCTACCCCGCTGACGGCTAGGCCATCCCTCCACTCCGCACCACCTGTTATTCTCTACCGAGTGTAGGCCCACCCCGCACCCGAATCAGTCAAGTTTCCCACAGCTCTCCATCTGCGACTCCACTTCCGCGTCTTCCCCATCTCCGGGTCGTTCCAGTCTGGGGCCTCGCCGTCGTCCACCGCCTCGATGCGCTCGGTGTGGCGTGGTCAACATACGAGAGTCATCGGAAGAGGACTGTACGTGGAGAGCCTGACGGCTGGGACCCACGAGGTCCATGGTCGCACGCAAGGAAAGTTCCTCCTTATTACACACTGTACGTGGGAAGGGCTTCTGTATTTCGTGAAGAAAACTTTCTCCCCGCTGACAGGTTGGACCCACCAGCTATATCTGTGCACGCAAGGAAGTGCCTCCTTATTACGCACCAAAAAATGAATACCCCCTGCTAGCTGGGACCCACCCTAGTGGCTGGCTGACTTGTGGGCCTACTAAGTTGACAAGGACGGAGGGCTTTGCCAACTTAGTCAATATGAACGATTCTAGCAACAGTGACCGTACGATGTCCATCCAACGGCCATAGTGCTTCTTCAACCTCTGGTCTTCTTGCTCCAGCCTCCCAAAGCAGCGCCGGTCGTATCACGTGCTCCTGCCTCTCGTGGCCGGCTGTGATGCCGCGGAGGCCTCACCGCCCCCTACTACTCCCACCGCTGGTCCAGGGTATCCCTCTACTCACCCACACCCCATGTTATTCTGCGGCAACGACAACCTCATGCCGCAGCCGAACTAGTGAACCCTCGTACTCCTCTTCGCGTGGGCATCCATTGCCGCGTCTTCCCCGGCTCCGCGTCGTCCCCTTCCTAGGCCTCGCCGTTGTCCACCGCCGTGGTGCTCTCGGCGCGGCGTGGAGAGGCTGACAGCTAGGTCCACGGCCACAACCCAGTTTTTTTGTGATTTGCCAAGTAAGTCGCTTTGTCAGGCATGTTGGGCTGCAAATCTTTCAAGACGAGGAGAGCTTCATTCGGCTAGACGAGAAAATGGCCTATCAGTAATGAGAAATGTGTTGTACATTTTTAAAATACATCAAACCAGCAATTAGTTTCAAATTTCTTTTTTTTATTTCGAGATTTTAAATTGCATTGATTTTTATGCGTGCACAATTTGTTGGACTTTATATTGATATACATTTATTTTTAAGATCAGTTTGAATGTGACTCGAAATTTCGGGATTAAAAACAGTTTAGACCGCACCAAAATATGCAAAATTTCATATAATTTTTTAATCGTGGCCACAATATGGGCTGTAATGCTAACAAAAAGAATATGGGCTCCAAAAAAAACCTTAAGAATTAGCAAATGAGCAGTAAATTATTAGAAATAATGGCAGATGGGCTGTATGCTGTTTTCCACAGATTTGAGGCTTTCCTAAAACAAAAGGTTGACGCACAAGCAGTGACTGTTGGATGTCCATCGAACGACCATCGTGCTTCTTCAATCTCTACTCTTCCTGCTCCAGCCGCTCAAACAAGCGTCGGCGGGACTGCCTGCTACCTCCTCCCGGTGGCTGGCTGTGCTGCCGTGCAGGCCTCACCGCCCCACCGAACTCCCATCGCTGGCCTAGCCATCCCTCTACTCACCCACACCTACTGTTATTCTCCGGCGACGACAGATGAACCAGTAAACCCTCATACATTCGTACTCCCCTCCGCATGGGAAACAACTGTCGAGTCTTCCCTGCCTCTGTGTCGTTCCCTTGCTAGGCCTCGCCGTCGTCCACCGCCCTGGTGCTCTCGGTGAGGCCTGGTCAACGTGGTCAACGACCGACATGCATCTGAAGTGGAATGTACGTGTAAAGGCCGAGAGCTGGGTCCACGGCCGCACGCAAGGAAATGCCTCCTTATTATGCGCAAAATAATGATTCCTCCACCTGACATCAGGGACCCACCGAAAGGGCCTCTGTATTTTGCGAAAAAACTTTGCCGCCGCTGACAGCTCGGACCCACCAGCTATATCTTCGCACGCAAGGAAGTGCCTCCTTATTACGCACAAAAAAGATGAATACTCCCCCTGTTAGCTGGGACCCGGTATAGTGGCAGGCTGACTTGTGGACCTACTAAGTTGACGGGGACGGCGGCTTTGTCAACTTAGTCAATATGCACGATTCTAGCTCCAGTGACCGTACGATGTCCATCAACCGGCCGTAGTGCTTCTTCAACCTCTGGTCTTCTTACTCCAGCCGCCCAAACCAGCGTCGGTCGTGCCTCATGCTCCTGCCTCCCGTGGTCGGCTGCGATGTGGCGGAGGCCTCACCGCCGCCTACTACTCCCACCGCTGTCCAGGCCATCTCTCTACTCACCCACACCCCCTGTTATTTTGCGGCGACGGCAGCCTCACACTGCAGCGAACCAGTGAACCCTCGTACTCCTCTACGTGTGGGCATCCACTGCCGTGTCTTCCCCGGCTCCACGTCGTCCCCTTCCTAGGCCACGCCGTCGTCCACCGCCCTGGTGCTCTCGGTGCGGCGTGGTCAACGTGGTCAAGGAACGGCTTCCATCGGACGTGGACTGTACGTGGAGACGCTGACAGCTGGGTCCACGGCCGCAGCATGGAAGTGCCTCCTTATTACGTGCACAATAATTATTCCTCCACCTGACAGCGGGGACCCACCGGATGGGCCATCGTATTTCAAGAAAAAAACGTTTCCCCCTGACTGCTGGGACCCACCAGCTACATCTTCGCACACAAGAAAGTGCGTGACAGTCGGGACCCACCTGGTCGAAGCGTACGTAGTGTTGTCATTCTGGTCGTGAACGTGTATGTACATATATACTGGCCGATGTAGAGGCGCGCACGTGTCGTAGTAGAGGCGCGCACGTAGCATGTACACGTACGTACAGTGGCCAATGCGCAAGAAAGAAAATACGGCCACGTATGTGTACATACGGGCGGGGTCTCGAACGCCTACTCGCGCATAAGTACGGCCAGGGCTCATGTACATGGCTGGGTCGGAACTGAGAAACAGCGTTGTCGTCGTGTTCATGGGGAGCCAACCAGCTGGGTCGGAACAGAATGCGTCGTCGTGTTTATCGGGAGGGCTTGGATGGAACAGGCGATGGAAACGAGGCCTGGCATACTGCAGAACGGAGGAAACGGCCTTGTGTTCGACCGGCCACGTTCGAAACGGGGCCCTATTCATCAGTAGGGGTGTGGCGTACCGCAAAACGGAGGAAACGGACCTCCTACGGTCGAAACAGGGGTCCTATTGATTGGGGGGGTGTGGCGTACCGCAAAACAGATAAAACAGACCTCCTACGGTCGAAATGGGGGGTCTTGTTGATCGGGAGGGGTGTAGTGTACCGCAAAACGGATGAAACGGACTTGTGTTGGAGCGCTACGGTCGAAACGGGGGTCCTGTTCATCGGGAGGGGTGTGGCATACCGCAAAACGGGACTCCACGAGATACTGTTCATCTCCACCGTCGACCTCCTCCAGCCTCCACCTGCGACTGTTCATCCACGGGATCCTGTTCATCCAGCCTCCACCGCGCGCTACTCCACCGGCTACTGTTCAACCACCCTCTCCACGTGATCCTGTTCAACCACCCCTCCACAGGCAACTGTTCATCCACCCCTCCACCGTCTACTGTTCATCCAGCCGTCCACGGGATCGTCCTGTTCATCCAGCCCTCCACACCATGGGGTCCTGTTCATCCAGAGGCAACGCCACCGCTCACTGTTCATCCAACCCCCCCCCCACACACACACATGCTCACTGTTCATCCAGAGAGGCAGCATCCATCGGCTTCAGTTAGCAGTAGTAGCGAAGGAATCGCTTGATCGGGTTTAGTTAACAGCCATCGATCGATCGCTCGGGTTCAGTAACGCGTAGCCTGCAGAGCAATTGCTCGGGTTCAGTTAGAGCCCAATGCCTCTCCCGGGTTCAGTTAGAGCCAACGCCTTGCACACACGCACGTACGTGTACGAGAGAAATGTGCATCGCTCGGCCCCCGACCTCCCACCGTAACCGGGAACTCCCCGAAATTTTCCTCCCCCTCGCTTCTAGCACAGTTTTTTCCATCATGGACGGCCCAAAGAATGTCATGCAGCTGCATCTCCGGCCCGCCTAGGACGAAAATCCCATTTTCTGTCATAGAAATAGGAGCCCACCACATCTATGATGATACCGGGTTTTGTCACAATTATCGTGATAGTGTCATATGTATGACAGAATTTTTTTTCGTTCGGCCCAAAATGTCACGGATGTGTCTTTTTTTTGTAGTGCACGCAGCATAACGATCGTAGGGTGGCGAGCATCAACCCCCTTGATTGCGATCCGATCCCCGTCAGCCTCAACTACATTAACGGTATGCACTAGGTCGGCATGAACATGTCTTGGATGGTGCTTGTCGACGGTCGCGGCAGCTGGATGCTCATGGAGGTCTACACTCGGCGATTGATGCCCCTTCCTTCGATTAACATTGCACTGCTTTGCCACCGCGGCCCAGAATACTCGGAATCTTACAGTAGCCAACATGATACCAAGTTTGATTTGCTCAAGGTTGTAATCTGCCAAGTGCCCACAAGATCTGCGAATTATAAAGACTTCAGGCTAATTGCATTCTTCAACCGTGGTCTCGCCTATCTGACAGGTCACTGCGGTAAGTGGATAAATCTGCACGTCCATCGCACGATCATACATCCGCCATGGTTCTCTGATGCCATTGAACACAAGGGCTTCATTTACGCTGTCGACTCCTTATTCTATGGCTGGACATATTGTTGGCCTACTCCAGTCATCACTACAATTGGCTGTTACAGCAGTATGTTACTTTTCTATGATATCACGATGGCTTGCTTATATTACTGTCGACATATACTGAAAAAATATTCATGCTCTTAAGATTAACTAAATCAAGAGCCCTTTTTTATTTGACTCCAACTTGATATGATGTTGTAGGCCGCGTGGTGTCCCTACCCTTCCTAATCCCAGAACCTTTCAAAGACAAGCGGCATGGCAGTTGCAGGTGGTTCCTGGCTCGGTCAGACGACGGCGAACGATTGATGATCGTTCACACGTAGAATGTGTTGTTTCACGGAATACAATCATAGTCACTGCAAGGTCTTTGAGCAGGATCCCAGCTTCTCTGGGCCTTCAGGAAGTTTTGACTGGAGGCTGGTAAGTAGCCTTGGTACACACTCTCTGTTTGTCGGACTGACTTATCCGATTAACCAGGAGATAACCGACGGCAAGGATCATGATGGCAGCGCGGTTTTGTTCATTAGGCAAAATTGTGTGTACACAGCGTACCATGCGTCTCTACATGCACCATACGCTGATATGTGCCGCCACGCTTTGCAGCCCAAAGTAGGAGAGAGGGTCCCAAGTATCAGACTTCGACCTGCTGGCTGGAGTTTCCCCCGTCACGCACCCATCTGGTTCAAGCCGTCAGCCAATCTCCACAGCTTAATAAATAGTAACATCTAACTGAGCCAGTTAGTTAGATGCGTACACTTGGTGTAGTAGGATCTTTATTTAGTTTGATGCATACACTTGTTCTTTTGTGGTAGCCTTTTTGTAATAATGGCTGATGTTTGGTTTGGAAGAGAGAGTTGCATCTTCACTCTTCTGGCCTGCTTACTGCTTCTGTTGTACCCCTAGCCCTGGTTGTTGCTGCTGCTGTTTTCATTGTACAATCAGTAGTATATTTCGTCTGTTGGTTGAATAAATGTGTTGTTAGAACGACAAACACAATGTTTTGGAAGTCTTTGCACGGTTTGATCCTTAGTGCCCCGTACCGTACGTAACTCATACTATTTTTCGTACGGAACACATTTTCCACTTGTTGATAACATGCAGCCCACTGATGAAGGCCCAATAGAGGAGCCCATAATTAACTGGAAAGGAGGCTCTCACATGAATCCGGCCCAGGTACATGCTCATGGTCCCCTAAACATAAATAAGTAAATAAATAAATAAAGCTAAATGCTCATGCACCAGTTCTTTAAATTCATGATTTAACAGGAGGATATTATTTCCTATGATAGTGTCATTACATTCAGTCGATATTATTCTTAGGCAAAGATAGCGACCAATCTTCATTCTCCCAGCATTTTCTTCCTGCAACCAGTGGACCCATGCAAATCATAGTCAACATCGTAAATAGTTCTGGTCCATTTTTATTTTTCAATAAGAATGTCCAACCCAGCCCAGCACATTGGTGACAACACTTTATCCTCCGCCTGGGTGCGCTCGCCGCGGCGCCGCCGTCCGGCCCTGTCAACATAGTTTTTTTCAAACGGTCCCTGTCAACATAGTGAATCGGGAGAGAACTGTAGTTGTGAGTATGACAATACGGACCCACCAGGTCCACTCCCGAACACAAGCAAGTGCCTCTTTTACTACTCAGATGCACCCCTCGTTTTTTACTCTAATCCACCCTACTGATATCCGGGACCCGCATCATTTTTAATGTATAGTCAATTAACGACAGAATTGCACAACTTTTTTTGAGTAGTAATTCAGAGGAGCAGGCTATAAACTAGGTTCTGCGGTCTCTGTGGCCTGTCTAACAACATGAGCAGCCCATCAGGTTTTTTTGGGAAAATAGGTAGCCCGGTATTTCTTTTTGAAGAATACCCAAGCTAGGCCTATTTGTTTTCTTCGACTAACTGGGCTGCAAATCTTTCAAGACGAGGAGGGATGCATTCCGGCCTGGCCAAAGAGTATGGTCAGTGTCTGTTAAAAGTAATATCAAAGGGGTTGCAAATTCCAAAACAATTATAGCAAATGGGATATTAGTTTCTTTTTTTGTTTTTGTTCTTCACTGATATTTTATAGTATTTCATTGGATTTAATATGACATAGTACTAATTTATTTTTAAATTTGTTTTAGTACGGTACTAATTTTTGGATTAAGAATATTTTGTTCCCCAGCCAAAATTTGCGAATTTTCAAAATTTCGCACATATTTAGTTAATTTATTTAACCCTGGTACTGACCAGGAAATGGGCAGCAATTCTAAAACTAGAAGATGGGCTGCAATAATTTCCATATGAATTAGAAAATGAGTAAAAATTATAAAAATAATGGCAAATGGGCTATACACGGCACAAATTTCGAGGCTGACTTGTTTACGCAAGGCTTTGTCAGTCAACACACGATTCTAGCAGCAGTGACTGTTGGATGTCCATCCAACGGCTGACGTGCTTCTTCAATCTCTGATCTTCCTGCTCCAGCCACCTAAACTAGCACCGGCGGGACTGCCTGCTCCCTCCTCTTGTGGCCCGCTGTGATGCCGCGCAGGCTTCCCCGGCCCACCCTACTCCCTCTGTTGGCCTGGCCACACGCAATCAACTGCCTCCTTATTACGCGAAAAAAAATGATTCCTCCCACTGACATCTGGGGCGCACCGGTTGGGAGGCTGACCTGTGGGCCTACTAAGTTGACACGTACGCAGGGTTTGCTAACTTAGTCAACAAACGATTGTAGCAGCAGTAACCGTTGGATTTGAATCGAATGGTCCTGCTGCTTCTTCAAGTGCTGCTCTTCTTGCACCAGCCGTCCAAACCAGCGCCGGCGAGACCGCCTGCTCCTGCCTCCAATGGCCGGCTATGCTGCCTTGAGGCCTCACCGGCCCCTACTACTCCCACCGCTAGCCAGGCCCTACGGCGACGGCAGCCTCTCACCGTAGCCGAACCAGTGAACCCTCCTACTCCTCTATGTGTGGGCATCCACTGCCGCGTCTTCCCCGGCTCCACGTCGTCCCCTTCCTTCCTAGGCCTCGCCGTCGTCCACCTCCCTGGTGCTCTTGGCACGGCGTTGTCAACGTGGTCAAGGAACGACTTTCATCAGAAGAGTACTATACATGGAGAGGCTGATAGCTGGGTCCACGACAGTCATGAGGAAGTGCCTCCTTATTACGCGCAAAATAATTATTCCTCCACCTGACAGCAGGGACCCACCGGACGGGCTACCAGTATTTTGCGCAAAAAAACATTTCCCCCTGACTGCTGGGACCCATCGAACGGGCCACCATATTTCGCAAAAAAACATTCCCCCCGCTGTCAACTCGGACCCACCGGAAGTGCCTCCTTATTACGCACAAAAATATGAATACTCCCCCGGCTAGCTGGGACCCACCTTTGTGGGAGGCTGACTTGTGGGCCTACTAAGTTGACGGGGATGGAGGGCTTTGTCAACTTAGTCAATATGAACGATTCTAGCTCCAGTGACCGTACGATGTCCATCCAACGGCAGTAGTGCTTCTTCAACCTCTAGTCTTCGTGCTCAGTCTCCCAAATCAGCGCCGGTCGTGCCGCATGCTCCTGCCTCCCGTGGCCGGCTGTGATGCTGCGGAGGCCACGTCGCCCCCTACTACTCCCACCGCTGACCAGGCCATCCCTCTACTCACCCACACCCCCTGTTATTCTGCGGCAATGGCACCCTCACACCGCAGTCGAACCAGTGAACCCTCGTACTCCTATTTGCAAGGGCATCCACTGCTGCGTCTTCCCCGGCTCCGCGTCGTCCCCTTCCTAGGCCTCGCTGTCGTCCACCGCCGTGGTGCTCTTGGTGCGGCGTGGTCAATGTGGTCAACAGCGACTTCCATCGGAAGAGTACTGTACATGGAGAGGCTGACAACTGGGTCCACGGCAGCCGCAAGGAAGTGCCTCCTTATTACGCGCAAAATAATTATTCCTCCACCTGACAGCAAGGTCCCACCGGACGGGCCACTATATTTCGTGAAAAAATGATTCACTCCCTGACTGCTGGGACCACCAGCTACATCTTCGCACGCAAGGAAGTGCGTCCGGGAAAAAAATGATTCGCCCCCCTGACTGCTGGGACCCACCAGCTACATCTTCGCACGCAAGGAAGTGCGTCCGGGAAAAAATGATTCGCCCCCCTAACTGCTGGGACCCACCAACTACACCTTCGCATGCAAGGAAGTGCATTTGGACAAAAAAACGATTCGTCCCCTTAACTGCTGGGACCCACCAGCTACATCTTCGCATGCAAGGAAGTGCCTGACAGTCGGGACACACCTGGTCGAAGTGTACGTAGCGTTGTCATTCTGGTCACGAACGTGTACGTACATACTGGTGGATGTAGAGGCGCGCACGTGTCATAGTAGAGGTGCACACGTAGCATGTACACGTACGTACATCGGCCAGTGTGCAAGAAAGAAAATACAGCCACATATGTGTACATATGGGCGGGGTCTCGAATGCCTACTCGTGCATACGTACGGCCAGGGCTCGTGTACATGGCTGGGTCGGAACGGAGAAACAACGTCGTTGTCGTGTTCATGGGGAGCCAACCGGCTGGGTCGAAACAGAATGCGTTGTCGTGTTCGTCGGGAGGGCTTGGACGGAACAGGCGATGGAAACGAGGCCTGGCATACCGCAGAACGGAGGAAACGGCCTTGTGTTCGACCGGCCACGTTCGAAATGGGATCCTGTTCATCGGGAGGGGTCTGGCGTACCGCAAAACGGAGGAAACGGACCTCCTACGTTCGAAACGGGGGTCCTGTTGATCAGGAGGGGTGTGGCGTACCGCAAAACGGATGAAACGGACTTGGGTTGGAGTGCTACGGTCGAAACGGGGGTCCTGTTCATCGAGAGCGGTGTGGCGTACCGCAAAACAGGACTCCACGGGATACTGTTCATCTCCACCGTCGACCTCCTCCAGCCTCCACGGGCTCCTCTTCATCCAGCCTCCACCGCGCGCTACACCACCGGCTATTGTTCAACCACCCCTCCACAGGCACCCCTCCACCGTCTACTGTTCATCCAGCCCTCCACGAGGTCGTCCTATTCATCCAGCCCTCCACGGGGTCCTGTTCATCCAGTCCCAACCGGCTCGATCGAGGCAACGCCACGGGGTCCTGTTCATCCACCCCCACCG
>NC_041385.1:859335844-859341940 GCF_002162155.2 Triticum dicoccoides | reverse complement strand
GTTCATCTAGAGAGGCAGCATCGATCGGCTTCAGTTAGCAGCAGTAGCGAAGGAATCACTCAATCAGGTTCAGTTAACAGCCATCAATCGATCGCTCGGGGTCAGTAACGCGTAGCCTGCAGTGCAATTGCTCGGGTTCAGTTAGAGCCCAACTCCTCGCTCGGGTTCAGTTAGAGCCAACGCCTCACACACACGCGCGTATGTGTACGAGAGAAACGCGCATCGCTCGGCCCCTGACCTCCCACCGTAACCGGGAACTCCCCGAAATTTTCCTCGCCCTCGCTTCTAGCACGGTTTTTTCCGTCATGGACGGCCCAAAGAATGTCATGCAGCTGCGTCTCCGGCCCGCCCAGGATGAAAAGCCCATTTTCTATCATGATTTTTTGTCATAGAAGTAGGAACCCACCACATCTATGATGATACCGGGTTTTGTCACAATTATCGTCATAGAAGTGTCATAAGTATGATAGAAAAAATTTCGTTCGGCCTAAAATGTCAGAGATGTGTCTTTTTTTTTTGTAGTGCAAGTTCATACCTCGAAGGCATCATTCTGGCAAACCCAGATAAGGATAACTTCCTTCTACCTTACTTTCCCAAGTAAGTCATTCCCTCACCGCCCCGTAACATATGATTTCTTAGATTTTTATCATCCTTTTTTTCTAACATCCATGTTTTGTGCAGTTACACACATTGCACACTCATCCTCTTAAGCCCGAAATATTCCATGGCCACGTATTTCGACTCGGACCATCAGTCGAAGAGAGACTACACAAATATCAAGAAAGTTCTTGATGAAGCTCTTCCCGGCTACGCCAGATCTGGAGGCACCTTCAGCGGGCCAATTCGTAGGTACGGCAAGCACGTATTCACCCACAATACGACGTTCCCCTGCGTCAAGTAGCTGCCTGGCCATCAGAAGGATGCCTACTACGCCCTCCATCACATGCGGGCGATCGTACAGGACCATAATAACCTTATGCTACCAAATAATCTCAAAGATTGGGCCGCATGCTTGTCGGCAAACCAGGACGCGGAAATCAGACAAGAATTCTTTTGCATCTAGTCGGAGTTTGCAGAAATCATCCATCAAGATGTCCTTCGTACCTCGGGGCAGTTCTACCTCAGATATCAACCGTCCAACAGTGAGATAGAAACAACGCTACAAATGCAGGCTGACAACGACCGCGATTTCATGACCATCACGATAGACGGCGGCTTCATCCATGCTCCGGTCCCTGAGTCGAGTCGAAAGTAGTGATGCTATGTAGTTCTAAAATATCGATTAGCTCATGTTGTAATTAAACTTTAATGAACTTGTATGTCTCTTTAGTTTGGACAGTCGTAACTTATATGTAATCGATGCTATTTATTAGTAGGACCATGAATCGTGCTATTAATGTGTTGCTTTTCTCTTCCGATCCTTTTGTTGCATACTTAGATATTGCTTATGTATTGTCTGTGAATTGCTACTAACGTTTTGTTTGTCTAGTGCATAGAGATGTCGTCGTATGTCGTGTACAAGGGTAAGGTTCCCGGAGTCTACGACGACTGGGAGGAGTGTCGGAGACAGGTTCACCGTTTCAGCGGTAACAGTTACAAAGGGTACACCACTAGGGCGGAGGCTGAAGCTAGATATGCGCGCTATCTAGCGGGAGAGAGGAGGGAGCGTTGGAGGAACCGGATGAAGACCAGTTTCATCGCGATGATGATCATCGTGATGGCCGCAGCTCTCTTCTATGTGATGGTAGTTTAGATGATCGATATCGACTTGTAATATGAAGACAAACTCGCTACCCGCAGTCTCGAGATTTGTAATGTTCTAACTTTATTCGGTATTTTGAATTCGGAGACTAATATGATGAATTGTATTCGGAGACTAATCTTCTATTGTGTTCAATAAATCTGTTGTTTATATGTTGTGCTATTTATATTCTGTACAGTAATGTATTTTGTAACCTGTGCAAATATCAGAAAAATAAATAATTCCTAATATTCATAGTAGTGGCGCACCATATTGCACTTTAGTGGCGCACTGCAATAAACACACTAGTGGCGCATTATCTAGAAGTGCGTCATTAGTAACCCAAAGCACAAGGTAAATATGGCCCCCTGGGAGACATAGTAATGGCGCACTGGTGGACATAGTAATGGTGCACTATGTGGTGCGCTACTATTATCTGGGATACTAGTGGCGCACCAGAGGTGCGCCATTACTATTTTTTACTAGTGGCGTGTTAATAGTGACGCACTTATAGTGCACCATTAATAGCAAAAACAGGTGCGCCACTAACAGCCCTTTTTCTAGTAGTGGACATGCAAATGACTCAAGTTCATTTCCAGATTCCAAGTTTCGTGAATAATCATAATTTATTTAACTCCCCACTTTTGTTTCATTAAACCATACCAAACAATAATAATAAAAACCATAAATATTTGTTGGCACATGATTCATTCCACACACCATGTATTTTGAAGCATTTCAACTTTGTTGAGCATGGGCTCCCGCAAGCAAAAAAATCCACGTTCGGTATGGTTCATCATATATGCCATGGACCACCGTGAAGGATGTAAGGTCAACAAGAGAATGAAGTGAATGTTTGGAGATCAGACCAAATCCCATGTGTACTAGTGTGGATCAACATGAGCTGAAGTTATTTTTACCTTGTTATTAAGAGAATTTAGCAAATGGGGTAGGCGTGGATAAGGGTAAGTAAAACTGAGTTACAAGGTTACTCAAAGTATGATAGCAACCTTAGATTAATAGAGAATGGTTTTAAGTGATAATAGTCACAATGGATGAAGAAAACAATAATAAAGCGCAGAATGGCAGTGCCTAAAATATTCGAGAGCGCTATCAGGAAGATGATCCATCACACAAGTAAAGATCGAGGGGTAGTTTTGAGCAATAAGCAATGCACACTTGAAAAGTTCTATAAATGTTAAAAAAGTTGGAAAAGGCTTCTAAAAGATTTGGGGGTATTATACATGACAAAGATGTTTGAGAAAGGGGATCTAGAAGAAATCAAGAATAGCCATGAGATATTTTGGAGAATAACCCTAGGATTAGAGAAGATTTTAGAGCTAGATGTTCTACCTCTTGGAGGTACAATATTCACGGAATATTTAGACCTGGTTAATTTAGAGTTTGTTGTTTCATATCTTAGATCTAGAATATCCATGAATTAGAAATATATGGATCTAGAATGTCCATTGATTAGAAATATCTACAAATTATTACTTCAAAGAATTATATATTAAATATGCCATGCATTGAAGGGTTTAGATGGTTCCACTTTTTATCAATATGGTTGCAGCCCCTCCTACCTAACTATGTACACTCATATTATAACTATTGAATAGTTCGTATGCTTTGTATCTAATAGTCTTCCAAATAAGAATACAATTTTGTGAACTCTCGGTCGCATGAGAATTTATTGGAGCGCAATCAACACCATGAATTGTCAATCTCAAGTTATGATCTATGCAAGATTTTATATTTTATCAAACTCTATGAATAAATACTATGTGTTTTTTGCAGGGGATGAACACATGTTAAAACATGGTGACCATTTATTCAAATTAAATTTGGCATGTAAATTAAATTTTCTAGGTCGACAAATACTACATTCTATTTGATCCAAATTAATAGAATATCACAATATGACAAGCATTTTCATTTTTGTTTCAAACTTTTCGTAAAATTCATGTATAAATAAGGTTGTATCAATGATTAGAGAAGAGAAAGACATATAAGAATTAGCTCATTGGTAATTAGCCCTTTTCCAATGGAGACCAAAGCACAATAGTATTTTAAATAAAATGTTAAATTACATGATTGTGCTTTTAATATGAAAGTAGATTAGAGTTGTTCTTGTTTGATTGATAAGAACTTAAAAAATACATATTTATTTTCTTTTGTTTAGTATGCAATTTTTTGTTTGATAAAACACGTCTTTAATAGACATTTAGAAAAAATGAATTATGTTTTGTTCTATTTTCAAGTGTTGAGTCGATGCATCATATCTTGACCAAAACGTCATCAGTCCGATCTTCTTATATTTCTCCGGTTGTGTTAAACAAATAGATATATTCACAATACAATGTCATCAACTATAGAGAGGATGATGGCGGCTCAGTGAAGTACCGATGTATAAAATAAGGACATAATATTTATTTATAAATAAATTATAAAAAACATAATTAAAAACACTATAGTGAAAACTAATCAATTCATACGAAAAGACCCACTTCAAAAGTTATGCATAGACGATTATAATCCTGATGGACACATCATATGATCCAAAAATGGAAGTACTACTGCAACTTCATTGGGCTCAAACCGGCCGTGGCCAACCTAACTTTTCAGAGAAAATTGAAATCTATTCCTAGGCCTTGCCCACGTGCACACAACATTACGACACATGTCAACCAATGTCCAGTTTGGCCAACCCCAACAGTCTGTTCGTAGCTCCACCATTGCATGGAAGCACAACTGTGAGATATAACTAAAAAACTGCTATAACAAATTATTAATCCAGGCCCACTCACGCCTCATTGGAGATTAGCACATAGCGTGAGAATGACTAATTGCCAAAATACTTTTTGGAGGAATCGGCAAAATATGTGAACACCTTAGCAAGTTGAACGTTGATGTGGGCAACCAGGCCCAGGAGTCATGGTATGCCTCCAAAATCCAGAAAAGCTATGTCTTGCTATTTGTTAGACAGAAGGGGTTGTCGCCTGCAATGCTCGATCTGATTGATAGACGCAAAAACATTGTTTGTGTTTGATTTTGGGAAGCTTCTACCTACGATGTGGACTAGTTTTGGGATCCTTCCGACCAATTTTTTTTTCTGTTTTCTTACCGGTTTTATCGATATTATTATTATTATTGTTCCATTTTGTCTCCTTTTCCCCTTTATAATCCTCTCGGTTTAGTGTACAAAGTTTTTTTGTACATGTCATGAACATTTTTTAAGAATCACACAAACAATCTATATATTCATAATCCTTTTTCTAATGTGTGAACATTGAACACATAAACCCTGCTGGGGTGCTAGGCAGGCTCGCGCTATCCACGTAGGCTGTGAATAGTTCAGCGAAGCAAGGGCGGCAGTGAGCGAAAGAAAAAGGCAGCGAGGGCGGCAGCGAAAAAGGAACGAGCCAGCCAACCCTAGCCGCTGCCCCTCGTCCTCCACCCACCTCAGCCCCCCCTTCGATCTGCAGGAGAGAGAGAGAGAGGGAGGTGCACCGGCGTTGGTTTTCCCCAAGCCCACGGCCGTCGCACGCCAGCGCCACTCCGTGTCCCCTGTTTTCTCCACCATGCAGCCTCCTCCTCCATGCTCACCTCCGGCATTAGGGGGGGAGGGGTCCGCAAGTATTCTTGACGACCATGAGAGAGGCGGTCCGCAAGTATCCTCTCTCGAAAGATAGGACGACTCGTCAGACATGAGGGGGGAGGATTCCTCGACGATCGTCTGAAACTGACTGTTATAAAACCTGTGAACTTTGCATGATGTTTGTCACTAATCCATTGCTCATATGTATGCATATGATTCCTTGTTGTGATTAAGTCTATGTTTGCCACTAATCCATCTCTCATAGTTGTATATTGCCATGTTGTAATGTTTGTAGAAACTATGGACAGAGGCTTAGAAAAAGAAGAGTTGTTGGGGGATATAATCCTCAACGGAGGTGATATCACCTTGGCGTTTCTCAATGACACCGATGGTGAAGGAGATCATGACGGCTCCGGTTATCCAACAATGGAGGAGGAAGGAGATCATGAAGGTGATCCAACAATGAAGGAGGAAGCAATCAAGGCAGCGCAGGAAGGGAGGTTCATTCCCAACAGAGAGAAAGACAAGCTGACAGAGGCCCTCGGGAATCCTGAACACCCTAGACGAACATCAGGCACATCAAGCTCCGTTCCGTGGGTGCATGGGTTTCCGACACCGGTGGTTATAGAAGCCGAGAGAGAAATAATAAAGAGGAAGCTAGCGAAATGCAGAAGATCAATGCAAGATTAGCGAAACTAGAGGAACTTGAGAGTCAGCGAACTACCGGCGAACCATCTCAGCGGCACGAAGATCCTTC
>NC_041385.1:859307467-859335451 GCF_002162155.2 Triticum dicoccoides | reverse complement strand
CATCTCAGCGAAGAAGTAGCATGGCTTCCACAGAGCTCGTCCATCCTGATATCGCGGGTCCTCGTTACCCCGTGGATAGTATCACGTAGAATGAACATTGTGTGCTATGCCAGAACCTGACCTTGAAGGCGGCGGTCGGCTTTGTCTTACCTCCTCGAGCTGAGGGAACATTCCATTGCCTCTGATACCAAATGGCTTTGCTATTGTCGGGTTAGATGAAATAATGGAGGGATTTGAGGGGCTGGAGTTTGAGTACCCTGCAGGTGAAGGTGAGATGCTTCGGGAAAATGCCTTAAGGAGTACATGTCTATGGAGAAAGGAGCACATCAAGCTTCCAAATTGGATGCCGCCTCAACAGACTCAGCCGGATCCTCAGTGGACTCCTCCTCACAGTCCAAATTTGCTATCTCCACTGCCTGAATCATCTTCGGGGCGTCAGCCGTCTCTGCCGCCACATCGGACTCTAACGGAGGAGGCCCCTCAGCAGAATCCTCCTCCGCCTCAGCTGTGTCTGGTGCGTCAGCCATCTCCGTCGCTGCAGCCGTCTTTAGCACATCAGCGGACTTCGCCTCCTCCGGTGCGTCAACAGACTCCGCCGCCTTATCAACGGCGAAAGGGAGCCGCCGCCGCTCCAACGGCTAGCAGTACAAAAAGCGGGAAGAAATTCAGACCTTGTCCAATCCTCAGGGCTCCTCCAAAGTTACCATATGAGAGGACTGACGACGAAAACGACGGCATCGTGGCTGCCGAAGTGCGGGCCCATTTTGAACGGAAACGTCCACCTCTGAAGGAAATAATAGATCCAGTGAAAATGAAGCGCACTCTGGATGCCCTTAAGCGACCACCACCGCCTCCGCCGCGATCCAACTATGACCGTTGTATTGAAAAGACATATGATGAAGCGCGCTGGTCGGGAAGTACTACCAGTGCTGCAAGACGAAGTGGGAAAAAAAATTCCCTAGCTCGGCGAACAGGAGAAGCAATCGTGCCCCCCGTTCAAGGTGTCTAGCGATATCGCTAGTCATCCGGGGCTAGCGTCCAGTACCACACTTGGTGATTACGTGCGCGATGATGTACACTTTGAAATTGATGAGGTAGTAGCGCCCTTTAGATACGAGCACGGGAAGCCTCTCGTCAAACCTGATCAGCTCCTGCATCTACCAACGATGATGCGACGATTGCATGACTGGTACTTGGAAACCTGCAGCAAGGATGGGACCGATAGTATGATGGTGCGAATTAAAGGTGAGCACGACTTCATTGGAGTCGACCTGATGCCTGTTGAAATTGTGGAATTATTTCAGTTATTCAATTAAGACGCCATTGACAAACAACTCATTTGTTGCTACTATCTGTAAGTATTGTTTCTGTAGATAAGTCTCTAGCTCAGCTCGTTCATTTCATGTATATATAATTATCCTCACGGTATTATGCAGATTGAAGATCGTCGAATGCAAAAGAGGATAAATCTATGACATTGGGTTTATTAGCCCAAATACCGTAAATGAATGGACGGTACAAAATAGAGTTGAAGATACCGAGGACAACTTTTTAAAAGCGTTACTTTGACATCAAAACAAAAAGGAAATACTCTTTCCTTACAACTTCAAGTGAGTCTTACTGTCTTGTGCATATTTGGTTTCGCTTACTCGAGATTAAGTAGTGTAATTGATGAGTTATGTGTGCATAGGTTCCACTTTATTCTGCTATCCATTAAGTTTGATGGGGGAGTAGTAACTGTCTTAGACTCGAGACGTAAAGATCCGAAGGATTATACGGACATGAGTGCAATGCTCCAGAAGTAAGTTCAATCATTATCGCACCATATCGGCAACTTTCGTTCATTTCCTGATATCAAGTAATCATTTTCTTTGCCGAATAGGATTTGGAAAAAGTTCACCGGAATGGTTCCAGGTCTGAAGAAGGAGCTTCAATTTACACACCCCAAAGTAAGTAGTACTAGCTAGTTCCGCGCATCTCTCATTTATTCTATTTTCATCAATACCATTATCATGCTTGACTATCAGTTTGATTAAGCTCTATTCTCATAAAGTGCTTGTGGCAGGCAGGCGAGAATAATTTATGTGGATACTACGTTTACGAGTTCATTCGCCATTCGACCTTTGAGCGGGCCTTCTCTGACCAACAATTTGAAGTACGTAAACAATATTCATAATTTTACTTTATTACCATCAATTGTGTTGAGTTTCATTCATCTATATGTATTGACGCCCTTCTTTAAATTAGATGTGGCAAATGCATGAAGAACTTCTACCACATGACCGCATACGAGCAATTCAAGAGGAATTGGCAGGATTCTTTCTTGATCATGTCATACAATAAAAGGGAGAATACCATACGGAAATTCAAATGGATTTTCGGTAGATGATATCAGGGATTGTAAGACATGTTATATTGTATATATGTAGTATCTTCAGATAGATATACAAAAACTTGTTGTTCCACCAAGCAGAGAGGTCACTTCTCTCTATATATGTTCATGACGATCTTGTGTAATTAATGGTTCCTTCATTTGCTTACTAGCTAGCGCCGAGTTCTCTCTATATGTAGTAGCTAGCGTCGACCAAGCACGGAGAAAGAGAGGTCACTTCTCTCTATATGTAGTAGCTAGCTAACACAATATGAAACCCCTAATAAACCCTCCAAAACCCCTAAACCCTATCTTAAAAAAACCAGCGCTTGGGAGGTGCTGACGCGCGCCCAACCGGCCGACCCAATTCTTGTTTGCGCTGAAAACAATATGAATGTTAAAAAGGCCCACGATCATAGATCATGCCAACGGCCACTTCATCGCCCAGAGTTCAAAGTATTGCCATGCCAGCCTCCAAAAAAGAACACCACACAGTTCATGTGGCGCACTTGCCAGTGGTCGGCACACTTGCCAGCAGACAAAAAGGGGCAGGAGTTCAACGACGCCATCTCGGATGTGGTCATGACGACATACAAAAACGATGGCACTCTCCGCCATAGATCACTCGTCATCAAACTTGAGCAGGTTGGACTGCATCTTCTCAAACCAATGCCTGTTCCTCCGCGACACCATGTTCAAGTCCACCTTCATGAACTCCACCCCTTTGCCATGCAAGCGAGCACCACTTCTTTTGCTTTGGTCCTGTCATTGGTGGTCTTGATCTCTAGCATCTTCCTTTGCTTCTCCGCCTCCATCTCGAGCTTCTTCGCTTGCCTCTCCGCATCCAGCTCAAGCCTCTTCCTTTGGATCTCCATGAAAGCCTTCATTTCCTCTTCTTTGTCTTGCCGGCATATCTCCTCCCTAGTGTCCTTCTTGGTCGTCATGCCTTCCAAAGTTGCATGCAAGGCAATCGCCGCATCACGCTTGTCGTCCTTCTTGGAGTTGGTCTTCCCCCGCGGCCGGAGGAGGGGAGGCGAGGCCGCCGCCGGCGTCGAAGGTCGGCGCGTGGTCCATGGCGAGCAGCCGGGAGCGCGAGCAAGCGGAAGTTTTTTGGGAAAGACAGGGAAATGGGGGTGGCTGTGCCGCCGACAGGCGAGCCAGGGGGAGGAGTAGATGAGCGGCGTGTGCGTCCATTTCGTGTCCGCGCTGACGCAAACGAGGCCCGGGCCCGACATGGGTCACACGGTAGACAAAAAGCGGATGTTCGTCTGTTTGGGTCGGCGTGTTGGGCCGACTTCTGTGTCCGTTTTGACCCAAACAGACACGCGAGGATGAAATGGATCGGCACATTAGAGTTGCTCTTACTGCTGGCTTTACTGCATTTCACATCATTTGGAACATATGACTGAATCCGCTAAGAGAGACAAGCTCTCATAGTTACCTCCTGCTCTATTTCTTTTTGCTGGAGACTTCATCATCAGTGTGTGTGTGCCCACCACAATCATCGGTTATGGCAAGGTGAGAGATGCTGCTGCTGCTGCTATTCATTACTTGTTGTTGCTTGAGTTGCAGGCAGCACCTAGTAAGAGTAGATGCCAAGTCATGATACATAGCAGATGATATCTCGCGTGTTGCCGCCGGAATTCCTAACTTGCAGTGTATTTCAATGAGAATTTTTTACATGTATTTCAATGAGATTTAATTGTATTGACATGAATATCTAGATTAAAAAATATATTGTGTAGCTTTCATCACATCATATATACTCTCAATTGCCATTTGAGTGAGTTGGAAAAAAGCTTGCAGTAATGCGGGGGAAGGAAACTAATTGGGGTGATGTGGTAAACCCGGTGAGGTGGCATTCTAGGAGTAGTTATTACTTATAGTAGATGACAAATGTAGAAATTTTTGACCGTAGTGGTCAAAATGCTACTCCCTCCGTTCCTCAATATAAGTCTATTTAGAGATTTCAATATGGACTACATACTAAGCAAAGTGAGTGAATGTATACTCTAAAATATGTTTACTGGAATTCGACAGATAATAGGCGCAAATACAGATTTGTCAGATGGAAACTTATGTGTAGACCTAAAAGCCTTGGGGGGCTGGGCATTATTAATACCGCCATCATGAATAAATGCCTTTTAATTAAGTGGTGGTGGAAGATTATGACTTCTAGGGCTGGATCTCTTTGGTTCTCCATCCTCAAAGCTAAATATTTCCCTCACTCTAGCCCGATGTTTGCTCCTGCCCGCGGTGGCTCTCAATTCTGGAAGGATTTGGTTAGAGTTAGACCTTTGTTTCTGGAGAATGTTAAGTTTGTTGTCGGGGATGGCTCATCAGTTCGATTCTGGCTCGACTGGTGGTGTGGAGACTCAACGCTCTTTGTGAGTTTTCCCACCCTTTTTTCTTATTGTCCTAACCCAGATATCTCTATTGCTGAGCTTTCGGCTAATAGCTGGGACCTTGCCTTCCGGCGTTCCCTTTCTCTTGAAGAGTTCGAAGACTAGCAAAGGCTCTCTGCTCTCTTCCCTACGCTCTCGGAGACAGTGGACTCGGTGGTGTGGCCCCACACCTCTTCGGGTCATTTTTCGGTTAAGTCTCTCTATTCTAGGCTTGTTAGTGGATCTCCACCATCAGGTTTTCTTAGGTTTGGCAGGCCCGTGTTCCCCCGAAAATCAAAATCTTCCTTTGGCAAGCTTTTAGAGGCCGTCTGCCAGTGGCAGACCAAATTCATAAAAGGAATGGCCCGGGATCGGAGTTCTGTGCCCTTTGTGGTGCACTGGAGAACACGAATCATATTTTCTTTCATTGTGTTTTGGCCAAGCTGGTCTGGAGTTGTGTGAGATCTTGGCTCCATGTCTCATGGGACACCCTTCTTCCTTTTCTGATCTCCGGACCGTTTCTAATACTTTGAGTGGTGCCACCAAAAGGGTTTTTTGGGTTGGTCTTGAAGCGATTTGTTGGTCTCTGTGGACTATTAGGAATAAGTTTACCATCGAGCATGTTTTTCTTGCTAAACCTGCTCGCTGCTTATTTAAATCATGTATCTTCTTGCAGTAGTGGAGATCATTGACTAGGGCGGAGGACCATGATGCTTTTGATTTCCTGGTTTCCAAAATGCGGGCCGCAACGTCTTCTCTATCCAGACAGGAGCATGCTGCTTAATGGTGTTTTGCGAGTCCTCGACTAGTTGCTGGCTAGGTCGCTCCGTATCCTTCCGGCCTGTGTGCCGTATGCTGGCATGGATGCCATGTATCTCTCCTTAATACTTTGGGGCCACTTTGTGTTTGTGCTTGGTTGGTTGGTTGTTACAGTTGCGTGACTCTGCCTTGTGGCTTTATTTATAAAGTCGGGCGTATCCATTTTCTCTAAAAAATATGTTCATATACATCCATAGGTAGTCTATATTGAAATCTCTAGGAAGATTTATATTTAGGATCGGAGGAAGTATTTAAGAAAAATCTCACAATAGTGAAGGAGAAAGGATCTTGGTACACACACGTGAATACAATTAATTGCTAAATCTAGTTGGGGGATGTGACAATGCCACGATGGTGGTGAGCTGGCATAGTTGCATGTGATCTACATAAATTAGTGAGGCTACGCATGCTACTAATCACTAAGATTACCCATAGTGGGAGTAACACAATATGTTATCATAACATCACATCAAGAGAAGAGAAGCTTGTGGTAACATAATATGTTGCCATACCGTAACATCACATATACCATAACAAGATGAGTCTACAATCTAATAAATAAATGTTGCATGGCACCACACATATGTTAATACCCACTATAGAGATAGTAACATATGTATGTTAGTAGTCTAAGTTACTCCTCAATATGTGCTGTCTAAAGCTAATGGCAATCCGAGGTGCATAGCTGCATGTGCACTACAATAAGTTAGTTGGGGCTAGCATGTGCTTAAGATAAGTTAGTGCGGGCTATGCATATGCATGGAATTAATCGTGAAAATTAATCATGGCGTGTTAAGTGACATAGTTGCATGTGCTCTAAGATAAGTTAATGGGGCTAGCTATTTAGATTTTTATTCCCTCCGTTCTATAATATAGTGCATATAGATCTTTTTTTCAAAAGCTGAACTTATAAACCCCTGAACAAATTTGTAGAAAAAATTATGAATATCTATGATATCAAACATATATCATATGAAAATATCTATCATGATGTATTTAATAATATGTACGTGGTAGTTTAAGTGTTAATATATTTTCCTACAAACTTGATCAAAGTTTACGAAGTTTGACTTTTAGAAAAATCTGTAAGCGCTAGATTGTAAAACCGAGGGAGTAGAAGATTTGCTTTATAAACCATATGTTTTCACTAGTAGAAAAAGGCCCTAATGTGAGACATATTAGTCTTGGTTCAATTTCGGCCTGGTACTAATGGTACCATTAGTCCCGATTCGAACGGCTATGCATTAATGCCGGTTCGTGTTGAACCTTTAGTACTGGTTCGTGCCACGAACCGGTACTAAAGGGGTGGTGGCAGGCTAGCGTCAGGCCGGGGCCCCACGAGCCCCTTTAGTCCCGGTTCGTGGCACAAACAGGTACTAAAGGTTAGCCCTTTAGTACCGGTTTGTGCCACGAACCGGGACTAAAGGGGTCTGATCAATAGTCCCGGTTGGAGACACAAACCGGGACTAATGGGCCCGTTTTCAAACTCTACCCCCCCCCCGGTGGATCACCTTTTCAGTTTTGTAAAAAGCAAAAGAAAATGATAAAAACTTCAAAAATTAAAATCCTCCGAGATGTAGTTACGTTATTAAATCTACTAGTTAGGAAAATTTAAAAACTTAAATTTAGACATGTTTTGCAAAAAAGTGTTATGAAAATGTAAATCGGCCATATCTTTTGCATACGATGTCGAAAAAAACGCATAATATATCAAAAAAATCAGCACAAAAATCCGCATCCGATTTTGAATCTTCAAATTCTAAAAGGAAAAAAAGATATGCTCAAATTTAAGTTTTTTTAAATTTTTCATTAAATCTGGTCAAATTGTGGTCAAACTAATTATTCAAGAAATATTAGTGTTAATAAATAATTATTTTAGTTTTTTTGACTTTTGATCAAACTGTGGTCAAACTATGGTCAACTGTGGTCAAACTATGGTCAAATTTGGTTAAACTATGGTTAAACTACTTATTCAAAAAATATTTCAGTTACTAAATAATAATTATTTTTTAGAATAATAGTTTCAAACTAAAACGGTGAAACAGGTGACTTCATGCATAATATATATTCCTGAGGGTTAATAGAATTGACAGCTTACTATTGTCAGATAAACAACATGTGCAGACTTGGAAACTAGGGAGAATAGAACTTGAAAGGTAAGCGTGCTCAGGCTGGAGTAATGAGAGGGATGGGTGACCGCAGGGAAGTTAGATGATTTGGAATGATGAGGGGTGATTAGAGCAATGATGAGCGGTGATTAGAGACAAAATCGTCAAATAATTCAGAAATTTGAAAATCAAAAAAAAATTCAATTTTTTTTCCCGAAAAAAATAAAAAAAATTCAAAAAAGATTATCCTTTAATACCGGTTGGTGTTACCAACCGGTACTAAAGGTCCCCCAGACCACCGCGCAGGCTCGTGCCACGTGGTGGGCCTTTAGCCCCTGTTCGTGCAGAACCGATATTAAAGGGGGACCTTTAGTCCCACCCTTTAGTGCCGGTTACAGAACCGGAACTAAAGGCCCTTACGGACCGGTGCTATAGCTCGGTTCTGCACTAGTGTTTATTGGGCTGACTGATCTAAACAACGAGTCAATGGTTAACTAGTGTGGGTCGCCACTTGACGGATAACGATACCACTGGCCAGCAAGATAAATAAAGAAAGAAACGGACCGCTGGCTGGCCTAAGGCTAGTCATAGTAAAGAGTTAATTAGACTAGTGTTATATGCATGACACTAGTCTATGTTACTATCTTTATAGTGCAAAGTATTATAAAAGTAGTTTACCACAGATAGTTGTAGTTATTAGGTTGTATAAGCATTTTGCCTTGGGTTGAGTTATGTTACCACAAACACCTCTCTCTTCATTAACTACTTGCCACATAAGCAAACATGTAGTAGATTGCGTTATGTTACTATGTAAATTAATTCCACTATGGCCAGCCTACCGTAGGTTCTACTCAACTGTGACATACCCACTTTCTGGTTGATAACTACCACCATTTATTTGGATGGACAAAAGTCGTTGTCCCTATAGATGGATGGTCAGATTCACCGGGTACTCCGGTGGGTCTAGTGGAGTACCAATCATAGTCGTTTGGAAGATCCAGTGTTTCTGATAATGAAATCCACTCGGTGCTCCGTCTTGAATGTAGGAGTTCTTTCATTTCATTATTTGCAATGATTGCAACCAGAAGCTTGGGTGCCTCCACTTACCAGTGTCAGTATTAATATATTATCTGAGGATCTATCTAAGCAATAAAACATTCATGTACATTTTTTTCCAGAGAAAGATAAATAACACTTCACTTTGTTATATACTCGAGAAAAAAGGTATACTAAAGAAAGGAGTGAAATCATGTCATCGTTATCATATACGCCCTCTATTCCATAACGTAGTGCGTATATAATTTTTTTTAAATGCCAAACTTTACAATCTTTGACCAAGTTTATAGAGAAAATTATTATCTATATACCAAATACATATAATATGAAACTAAATCTTATGATGAATCTAATGATAAATGTTTGGCATTCCAGATGTAAATATTTTCTCCATAAACTCAATCAAAGTTTGCGATGTTTGACTTTTAAAAAAGAAATCTATATGCACTACATTATGTAACAGAGGGAGTAGTATATAATTATAGAATACCCCACATGTTGTTGTGAGAATTGGTTGATAAAAAATTGGATTGATAACATGATAACCAATTTAAAATACATATGACTTACTATATCTGACTATGTATAGTTGTAACAATATTTATGGAACATAAGTAGAATAACTGAATGAAAAACATTTCTCCATGTATGGTTGAATGGTTTAGTTGGTTTTTACCATGCATGATTGCACATTAGGATGGGCCTTATCTCACTCATAATTGTGAGGTGACATGCTTGCATGTTAGGATACATAAGGTAATAGGGATAACTCTATTAGGTATATAAGGTACTATCTCCGTCCTGGTTTATAGGTCCGTCCCCTTTATAGTTTGTGTCAAATTTTGACTAAAAATTTAACTAACAAAATGTTAATGCATGTCAAGAAAAATTATCTCATTGAATTCCTATTTGAACATAGTTTTCAAAAATATAATGTTTGGTGACATGCGTGAACATTTTGTTAGTTCAATCTATGGTCAAAATTTGGCACAAAATATAATGGGGACCAATAAACCCGGACGGAGGTAGTACACACAACCATTAAGAGCAATTAACATTATTAATGGTAGTACATTTCAAATCAACCGACGGTTACTAATGGTAGTACATTTCGAATCAATCGACGACACAAACATTAGATTTTAGATTGACTCAGAGAGTGAAATTTTTTTTGAAGGAAAAACGAAGAGAAAGTACACATGCAGGTGGATGCATCAGAGAGGTAGACTCGTTGTCATGGATCATCTACTTAGTGAACTCGATGGCCCATGCGTTGGCGTAGATGTAAGTAGTCTTCATGGCGGCGAACCCGGCGCCCTTGGCCAGGGCCTCGAACTCCCTCTCGTACCTCTCCCTGCCACCCGGGTTGTGCGCGAGCATGATCATGTCGACATGGAACACCCCCTGCGCCTTAGGCGTCGCCTCCGGGTTCACCGGCAGGATGCACTCCACGAGCACCACCTTGCCGTGCGCCGGCAACGCGTCGTAGCAGTTCTTGAGCAGCGTCGCGCAGTGCTCGTCGCTCCAGTCGTGGAGGATCCACTTCATGAGGATGGCGTCGGCCGAGGGCACCTTCTGGAACATGTCGCCGCCGACGTGGGTGACACCGGGGAACGGCGGCGCCTCACTGATGACGTGGGGAAGGTCAAAGTTGATGCCCTTGATGGTGGGGTAGTGAGCGGTGATGGCGGCCACGGTGGCGCCGACGCCACCGCCCACGTCGACGAGGGTGCCGAGGCCCTCGAAGCCCTTGTAGGACTCGAGGAGCTTCTTGGTGATGATGATGGAATGGTTCTTCATCCCCTCGTTGAAGACGCGGTTGAAGCGTGGGTCCGTGCCGTGGTACTCGAACGCCGACATCCCGTACGCCTTGTTGAACGGGATGCCACCGTCGAGGACCGCATCCTTGAGATAGTACCTGAAAAATGGCACGGTATGATTCACCCACACATTGGAACTTATATGTGCTCTGCTTGCCACATCTTTTGCAACAGAGAGTATATACTGAGCAAATGGGCAAGGTAAGAAGAAGAAAGAGGGATGATCGATCTAGCTCACCAGCTCTCCATGAGGACCTTGTCCTGGTTCATGAGCGCGAGCGCCGACATGGACACGCCGTCCTCGTTGGGGGTGAGGTACTTGCACACGGGCGCGGCGCCGTACCGCCGGGAGAGGCGGCCGTCCTTGCCCTCCTCCGTCCTGCACGACACCACGTTGTACGAGGCCAACAGACGGAGCATACGGTCCACCATGTCCGGCGCTTCCGGATTCGCCGCGGACGGGAGCTTGGCTGCCACCTCAGCGGGAGTCAAGAACTTGCCGCCGGCGGCCATCAGGGTCTCGAGGAGCCCCAGCTCGATGGCGTTCTTCAGCGTCATCGGGAGGATCGACGACGAGACGAGCTGGAGAGCGTACATGCACGCATCCTCGTCGGCGCCGGCGGCGATCGACCCCATCTCTGCTTGCTTCTGCCCCGCCGGAGCCGAGCTGCTGCTACGTGGCGTTGAGTGTGAGCGAGCGACTGAGCGATGACCTACTTTGGAGGGAGGACGGGAAGGGGCTTTCTTGGTTATATGGGGCTTTCTGGCTCACCAACCACCACACCACACCAACTGCTTTTTCTTCTTGGTCTTCAGGAAAAGAAGGGATGGATATGGCACACCGGAAAGTTGTACCCGTACATTATTGTTGTGGTTGTGGTTTATAAGTAGGTTTTGCTTTAATTTTGTTCAAATGGTGTGCGTAGGTGTACTAGAAACATAGCATCCAACCAAATACTGGTTGATGAATCATTGCATGAGATAAAGTGAAGATGGACAACATGTGGTAAATACTTGTACTTTCATGATCGAAGATGAATAGATTGGATGTTTTTCTGAAGAAGAAAAACATATGTGCAAACAAAATAATCATGTACTACCTCCATCTCATATTAGTTATCGCTCAAACGGATGTATCTAATACTAAAATACATGTAGATACATTCATTTTGACGACGACGGAGGGCGCAATGAGATTTGCCAAATGCCTTCAATTTCATGGGCTCAAGTTTACACCTTCAATTTCAAGGGCTCAAGTTATATTAACGAAGTTTGGATCTTCATACTTTCTATTAGAGAACGACCCAATAAATTTCGTCCGGGACCGGAGAACAAGGTCGGCCCTAAGATCCTAAGGGAAAACTAGAAAGGTCTGCGTTTCTCTGATTCTTTGAGCAGTTCACCCATATTATTATTTTAAATTTTCTCGATACAAGATGGTACTAAGTTGTGTCTCCAGATTTTTGTCCGTCCAGGGACCTCCTATATGATGCTGATTGCGACGCACATGCTCAACACATACTGGGCCGGCCAACCAAACTGGAGGTTCTCAACACTAGATTATGTCGATCAATCGCTCACGGCTAAAATGGGATGTCGGACCACCAACGTGGAGGTTCTCAACACTAGGTTATGTCAATCCAGCCTTTCCTCTAAAAAATAATCCCCGAACGCACCTAAAACTTAATTTCTCCAATCTGAGGAGTTGAAAAAAGTGTGCACCTAGCACTTCCCCTAAATCTTAACTCCCTAAGAAAAAAAATCGCGGTTAAATTTTCCAGCATGTTGGAATGTATGTTAATGTCCACTGACAAAAAAATTAGATTAAAAAACATTTACTATTTCTTTCAGATTTTAATGTTCATGCTGGTGTATTGGAGCTTGACAGCAGAAAATCGTGTATGCTATATAAGCTTTACTTCCCATCTACCGTGAATCAAAGTGCTCATATTCCTTACGAAAACGCTACATGATACATCAGAAGAAATGGGAGAAACACATGTATCCATGCATGACTAGTTCAACATGTTAGACTGATCAAACCTGATAAATGTCAGTTCGATCAGTTCCAGACGAGTCACACGACGGTGACGTGCATCTACCATTGGGCTCAACTAGAGCGATGCAAAGCGCGATTTTCTGTTGGGTGCTCGGAGAGAAGAAAAATGAGGCACACGATGCAAATCCATCAGCCGAATCGTGCGGCAGAAGCGAGCAACACCGAAGAGGCCGATGCAGAGCAAAAGAATTTGAATAACCAGCACTGCAGGGCAGAGCATAGTGATGACCATACCGGCCCACGGAGAGTACTCCTAATCAGCGCCTGTTGTGTCAACTAACAAAACCTGCACTCGCACGCATTCTCTCATGGGCCGCCAGCAGGTAGCTTCTAGCTCACTCGTTCCACATAATTCAAAAAGATCATGAATTTGAAACAGTTCAGGAAATTTGAAAAAAATGTTCGTTATTTTCAAGGAAAAAGTTTGTGAAAGTCGGGAAAAATGTTCATGAATTAGGGAAAAGTTCATGAATTTGAGAATGTTCATGAGTGTAGCAAAAGCTCAAGGGTTTGAAGTGCCTATAAGAATTTGAGAATGTTTTTTTGGGGTGTGCGTCGGGTAGCAAAACTGCCTATAAGTAGCGCTTAAGGCGCTAAATAGGATCTGTGGCAATGGCCCGCTCTTCTTTCTGCATTTGCTCTTACGATTTTGTACGAATTTTGCCCAATAACAACAGATGACCCATTGAGCAAGCTTCTTCCCGTTCATCAGATTGTTTTCTGGCGAAGAAGGAACAACCCAGCCCACAGGCAAAGCACAAGTACGACGCCATCCGCTCCGGAGCAATTAATTGAGGAGCGCTCGTTCAGGAGCCTCCTCAAAGGTCACTTGGGCTGGGCTGAGAGCGTGTCACTTGGCGCGCTCCCTCTGGAAATTTTTTTCGGCACATGTTTCCGGCTTTCTAGATGATTTTTTAACCTGATTTTTTTGGCTTTTCGGTTTTTCAAGGGTCTTTCTTAGCTTTTCGACAATTGTTTTTATTTTTTGCGTGAAAAACGCATTTTGTTTCCGTGAGAGGCACGGTTTTGCTTCCGTAGGAGCCACAACAGAAAATAATGCGTTTCTGTTTTTTTTTTTGCTTCCACGAGAGGCACGGTTTTGTTTACGCGAGAGGCACGGTTTTATTTTCACGAGAGGCACATGTTTTCCGTAGTGTTTTTAGGAGATATATGTGTGTGTATGCTTACTTTTGTGGCCTATGCATACGCGTAGCGCTAGTGGCGTGTCTGTGTCCGTGCATGTTTACCGGCAGGGCAAGCAAGCACCAAATGAGAGGTTGTTTGGACTGGACTGGACTAAGCACCAAATGAAAGGTTACTTGGACTGGCCGGAGGAGCTGCCGGTGGCGTACATCGGCTCGTCGATCGAGAGATGGATCGATAACCATGTCGCCGTCGTGGTCGTTCAGCCACCAGCTGCTTAATTAGTTAGCTTGCCCGTAACAGCCAGCTTAGATAGATGATGGTTCGATTCCATCTCCCGACCGATCGATCCAGTGGAACCGCAGACGCGCTGTGACTGCCCAACAGACAGACTAGTTTGGTACAAGAGCATTTTTATGCCGATCGTACCAACAAAGTAATCCCCAAGTGTTAACTGCGTCCTGCACCTACGTATTTTTGCGCCAAAAGATGCTGCTCAAAGAGAGGTCTCTAGCAGTTCATGTTTTTTTTTCACTTTCAGTTAGATGTCGAAGAAAGTCATTTCAGTCATTTCACGATGTTTGAGCAGTCTCAGTAGCACACAACATTTCAAATAGACTTCAAACATTCTTTGTTTTTCAAATATTTGGTTTAGTCTCGACTAAATGAATGTTCAGGTCCGGTCCTTTGGAGGAACCGAGCTCGCCGAATGTCAGTTGTAGTCTACTAGCTAACAAGAGACAAAAGTTAACTTTATTTAACAGAACAAACCATCGGTAACATGTACGATTTTTGTTTGTTTTCTTTTGATTAAAAGGAGTTTTTTTTAGTCGATTAAGAAGAGTTTTGAAAATGTGTAACAGCGGGGGTGGGGCGTCACCCAGAGAGGAGGGAGAGGGACACACGCACCATGATGACATGACCATGACATCGTGCTGATTTAACCAAGACATTGTTGTTGTGAAAAACCTACGCATCCAGCATGTGTTGGTATAGTAAGAGCATGTTCAATAGATGATGTAGATGAAAACATAATCAAATTTTACATCACGAAAGCTAAAAAATGGTGCTCCAACAAATTATGTAGAGGGGAAAAAAATTACTCCAAGCTCCCTCTAGATGTAAAAATGGCACTTGGTGATGCAAATTTGCATCACTAGCCGTGCCCGAGTAAAAACGCGCCACACCGCGTGAACGCCCAATCACCGCTCAGTTTTCATTTCCCACAACCCCGTGTGACTATTGTGCAAGCCAACGCGCCGCCCGCCCGCCACCGCACGACCCCAAATCGGTTTATTCGACCGCCGTGGCGGCCGCGCCTTCGCCAGCCAGATCCGGCCATCCCACCCCTGCTGCTGCTAGATTCGATACTTTTCCTCTGGTCCATGATCCCAAATTGGCTGACTCGACCGCCACGTCGCCCGATTCGACAGCCCCACAACCTCCGATTGGCCTGCTGCACTTCCTCGAGCCGTCTCCCGCCGCCGTGCCGCCCGTGTCAATGCAGCCCCCGCGCTACCATTATGCTACTAAAGAAGCCGTCGAAGGGCAAGTCCGTCTTGAAGGGTGTACGGTCGCGCCCCTCCGTTAACTTCGGTTGCAAGTTCCAGAGCGGCGGTTGTTGCTGCTGGCTCGGCACCTATGGTTCCGCTGATGAGGCCACACGTGTGTACGACGTCCCCATGTGGCGTTTCGGCCGGCTAAGGGGCGAGATGAATTGCCCAGAGATCGAAAACCGGGGGCAGGCGGAGTTCATCGGCCTGAAGAATCTGGTCATACGGCTAATGGAAGCGAGGAAGAAGAAGCTGGGGATCCACATTGCTTTCGGAGAGATTGATGAAATGGTGATGGCGAGGTTTGTGCATGAGAATCCCCAGTATGTTCAGAAACAGATGTAGTTCTATTTGAAGCGTGATGTTGAGAGGAAGAAGAAGCAGGCGAAGAAGGAAGGCGAGGGTAGCCCCTCGAGGGTGATCCCCATCGAGTCTGACTCGGAGGAGGAGGAGGGGGAGAAGGAGAAGGAGCTCCACAACTTTGACAAACCCACCACCGACCCATTCAGGAGGCAGTTCGTGAGGTATCCCCCGGAGTAGTTTGTTTAGGGTGATGATCAAGTAGAAAAGTATGAAGTGGTATTGGTATGATCTAATTTGTAGTATGAATTATGTTGGTTTTAAATGAACTTGCTATGTTTAAAATGATCTAACTGTTGCAATTTTACATCATCTATTGGAGCATTAGCACCATATTTTATATCATGTGTTGGAGTTGTGTGTTTTTGATGATGTAAAAAGCATTTTTTTAATGATGTACTATATTTTACTTCAACCATAATATGATGACATGAAGTATATCATCTATTGGAAATAGCTCCAACTTCTTGCCATCAATTGGACACACACATCTTGTATGCACGTGAAGCGTGTAGTGGATTTTTTTTTGTGTCTGGATAAAGTGTAGCGGAGTGCGACTTAACTAATTATGATACACTTTATTGTGCTTCTCTCTCAGAGCCTCAGGTGCTGCTGAGACTGCTGAGTCACGCCACAACGACATTGCTCACGATGACAACGTCCTTACCTGTTCGATGGCGATACGGTGTGGCATGGAGGCATTTGCGAACATACGACAATTTTCACCGGTTTGTTCTTACTACTTCGTATGATTCATATTAATTGTCATTGTCTTAGTATAACTTTCTACTATTAAAGTTGTAAAAGCCGATTAATTTAAATAGGAGGAACTACTATATTTTGTGCTAATGGCCGGAAGTAATCTTCATTGGCCCATGTTTATCAACCCGAAAACTAAAGAAGCCCAGCCCATTTACATGCATGTGTTACGTAGTGGTCTACCGCACGTCTTTTGTTCTTTTGCCCCTACTATGCCTAAATCTTGGCTCCGCCCCTGGTGGAGTCATGTTTATGTCAGAGATGGCGCTCGCACAAGGGGCGAGATCGTGACACTCGAGGCCTCCTCGCTACTGTGTTGGCAACGAGCCATGTCTTTCAACCTTGAGTTGATTGTTGTCTCGCCTTCCGAGGATCGTCAGCATTTTGGCAAACACTCCGGTCCAAACCTGGCCAACTGGGCAGGTCCTCGCGGGTTGGTCCGTTAGCAAGCATGCCCAGCCCATCATGGGCCTGACCCGTCATGTGGTTAAACGGGTCATGCCAACCTGTACATGGGCCGTGCGTAGGTCACAAGGCCAGGCACACGTGCTAGCACGACATGAACTGTTTTTTCCTGATTTATCTTTATATAGGCCCAAGAAATAGCCCATAAGACCGAAAAGCGCGTAGCACGCTAGGCCTAAATTTATTAAGTGTGTTGAGCCTGGATCTGGGGACGCGACCCATGCGTCTTCACGATACAACCCAAGTATAAACATACCTAGGAGGACCGTGATGCGATTGGCCCATTCAAGCATGGGCAAGGTCGTGCCTACCCACTAGGACAGGACTGCTTCGTCGGTATGTTCGGCTTAAAACGGACTTGGTTTACGTTTTATATTGAAACGGACTTGGGCCTTTCTAACCTGCATGCGTCAGTTTGGGCTCTCACATGATAAGTTGCACCGTTGTCCGATGAAAACCCATGGTGATCAGCCCAGTTTGTAAGACGTTTTTTTAGAAGTAAACCATTAAATTTTCTTGATGAATTAAACAAATTACATTATATCAAACAAAAGTGAAACAACCAAGATAAAAATAAAGTTACATCAACTATTCCTTAGGTCATTGACTCTAGATCCATCTCTTGCATCTCGACTTTTTCTCTATACATCTAGTGAAGAAACAATAGAAGACCAAACCTGCACAAGCTAGACTAACCTCAAAGGTTCCAAAGAGTCATATGAGCCGGCAGCCTAGGAGGCCAGAGGCGAAGGGAACCAACGGAAATTATGAACCTAGCCGCCGCCGGCTAGGTTTTTTTTTTCCCTTTCCTGATGCAATCTACCTCTCTCAATGACAAGACAGAAAGTCCGTGCGGTGTTTGACTTGAAGTCCTAAGTGGCTGTCCCACGGCCAACTGTACTTGGTTGACACAGTATAGCTAGAACTGATGCTCAAAAGGATGTTGAGAAGCTCTAAAAAAGTAGCTTTGATGCTAATATTTCGCATGCCAATTGTTAGCAAGTTAAAAAATTGGCTACCTATTGGTTCTTACACATCTCAAAAAAGTTTCTAGTTTTGGCAACTTCAAGTTTTGCCAAAGGTTATCTTGCCAAATATTGGCAATGTCAAATGTTGGCATGAAAGCAATTAGCCTCATAATAAAGTTTCAGACATAATACTAAACTTCCATGAAGGTTTCACTACTGCACTATGAGGAGAAGAAAGCGATGATACAAGGTATGCTACAGAAAACTCCTAGGCGTGTGGTTGGGCGCATGTGCTAGCTTCAAAAAATGTTTTTCACTTATCCCAAAAACAGAATAAAATTCTCACATTTAAGTGACTCAAGTTCATTTCCAGATTTCAAGTTTCATGAAAATCACAATTCATTTGCGAGATGTGAAAGTTACATACCATAGTACCATTTCAATCATGAAAAGTTACATACCATAGTACCATACCACAAGGGAATGCGAGACAGGATGTTTTTTAAAAACAGGATGCGAAACAGGATGTCTCATTTCTTTTTAAAAACAGGATGTCTCATTACGAGACATCCTGTTTTTAAAAAATAAGACAACTTTGTTTTGAATTATCTGAATTAAAGGGAATGCGTGCTCCTGAGATTAAACATCCACGTTCTGTATGTTTCATCTTAAGCCCGAGCCCCATCTCGCCTGGGCTGTAGACTGGAAGTACCTATCTACCGCTTAACGCGTCAGGTTATCGACCTTTCAGATGGTGCGAGGGAGCGATGCACACGGGCCCGCCCACCTCAAGTGCGAGCCAACTGGTATTTGAAAGGTTCTAGAACCTTCCTTAAACTAAGGTATTTCTGCTTTTTTTTCTTTTCATGTTTTCTGTTTATTTCTGCTTTTCTATGAGGGATTTTTGGCCTGAAGAAATTGCAAGTATGTCAAAGAGACAAAGAGCTCAACCCTGGCGAATCAACAAATGGTTGAGTTGGTTAGGTGGACAGTGGTATCCCCAACCCACCAGGGTTCAAATCCTGGTGCTCGCATTATTCCTGGATTTATTTCAGGATTTCCGGCGATGCGCTTTCAGTGGGAGGAGACGTTCCCGTCGACGACGAGGCGCCTACGGTGACTTCGTAAATCTCAAGATGATATGCCGGCTTATTCTCTCGGAGGTGCTCATAGGGGTAGGGTGTGCGTGTGTGCGTTCATAGGGATGAGTGTATGCACGTGTATATGAGCGCTTGTGTCTGTACTGATGCTCAAAAAAAAAGAGCTCAACCCTGTTCTTTTACTTAAAAAATTCAGAATAGTTGCCTCACGATTCGTTCAGTGCTATTGCCCAGTTCATTTCAGTATACTATTGCCTGAAAAAGTTCAGCACTATTGCCCGTATTTCATCAGTGCTTTTGCCCAAGTTCATCAGTACTATTGCCTACAAACATGTAGAACGCATGTTGCTCACGGGATTGGGTGTGAGAAATTATTTGCTTATCTTCTGATTCTGGCTTCCCAACCTCTCCAAAACCATCTGCGGCAGAGGCGCATCCTCGCGCCCCCGCCTGATCCAGTGCCTTGATGCCCCGCTCCGGCCACCTTCCCCGCCGCCTGAACCTCCTCCAGCCATCGCGCCTTCATACTCCTCCGCGTTGACTCCTTCCTTGCGCGCGACCTCGCTATCCCCTCCACCTCAAGCCTCCGCCTCCACCTCGTTGCGTCTCTCCTCTGCCTGCGTCCGGCCGCCTCGCCCCACCTCTTGCAACTTCAACGCCGACGAGCTCTCCGATGAGAGCCCAGACGAAAGTTGCCCCCCTTTCCAACTTCTCTGCCAGTGGATAAGATGAATGGAGGAGCGCGGGCGGAATTATTACGAAATACAGGGGTGAGTTTGCAAAATCGAAAAGTTTTTTCAGATTCACTAAAATAGGGACGGCGGGTTCAATTCCTAAAAATGAGGGGGGCTTTTCCGTAAAAAGGGCGTGAGGGTGAACCCGACAGACTCAACCCATACTTTATTATTAGGGAAAGATACGTATACGGATCGTTGATCATGTACATACATGGAAATGAAAGGAAGGAACAACTAAACGTGCATCCATCTATACTACTATTAAAAAAATCAATCCCCCTAAAACCACACAGTAAATTGTACACAGGATTATCAGGACCCTCGGATCAAATTAACTTAAATACATCCTATCATTCATAATGCATCAATAGTCTGTCACCCAGATCAACGTATCAGATCAGATGTTATGCCTAACAGACGCGGTAGTCTGCCAATCCTCGTAGCGCTCCGCGTCCCCAATCCCCGCAACTCCGCCGGCAATTCACAGATTTCCAGATTGACTCCACCCAAAATCATGCCAGAAAAACAGATCCGCAGCAACTTGCACGGTCCCACCTTCCTTCCCCTCCTCCCATGTGCTTCCTTCCCCATCGCCGCGAGTCGACCTGGCCTCTGGTGGTCGCCCACGCTATAGCAAGCCGCCGCCGACCTCCTCTACCGGTAAGCTGCGCTCAACGCCCTCCAACTCCTTCTCTCTCCATCTCCTCACTAATATCTCTCCCTCTCTCCGTTTCACGCTGCAGGGTGCCATGGCATGGAGCAAAGCTCTGTTGGACCTTCCCGACCAAATCGACGATGACGACAAGCGGATCTGCGCACCCCCCCTGCACCGCCTTGCCTAGTCGCACTGCGCATCTGCTGGAGAAGACAAGGCTTGAAGGTACAATGTGAGACAAGAGAGTGCCGATTCAATGGCCCTCATTTTAGCGCGCGATTTTTTTGGAAGACGCATTTCAGAGCTGGAAATACGACGGATCATCCCCACAGATCCCTATTTAATAATAGTATAAATATCTAAAAACTTACTTTTTAGTCCAAATTTGACGTAAAACCCTTGCTTGATGCGTCTCTCACATCACTCATCCGAAAGAGTGATTTCTTTCCTAAAAAATATTAGAGAGCTTGGCCATTGTATAATGTTTGCAGTTTTAAAATATTTGCATCAAACTTTATTTCCCGTCTATAATTCTGTTCTTCCACCCTGCAGATTGTTCTTATATGTTGCATAACACTAGCAGGAGTACAACAGAAGGGAAGTGACAGAGAGGGAATGACAGAGGCAGGCCTAAGTATGTTCCTTATATTCTTCTATCTCCTATTTATTGCATGGTATGAAATTTGGATGAGAAAATAATACAATAGATGGTGTGTGGAACATCAAAATCTCCATTTTGAGAAGCTTCTTGCAAATTGAATTTTACCGCTCCCGCACTCATGAAAATTTATGAATAGGGCAATCATTTAAGTTTTCTTCCAAACGCTGTGATGTATCAAAATTCATGAATTGGACAGTCTTTCAACACGATAATAAGCATATGTATTCCTTTTCTCAATATATTTTAAATATGCTAATATTGTTGGATGATGTTGAATTTAGTTGGTTCTTTTCTATATGTTTTATTCAGATGTTGTATTTGCTAAGAATCTGTCAGTCGTGAGGTCAGTGATGTATGGTTTCAATGTGGGCAAACTGGAACAGAGAAAACGTTCACTACGGAAGTTGTTCCAGATAATAGATGTGTTAGTTATAGGGCTCTTGGAGAATGGTTCATGATGTTAGAGAAGAGAAGCTCATCTGTTCTAGAAAAACATTTGGTGCGAGTATCTTCGAAGTTGATATTGAAAAATTGGGGTCCTTCTTGATGACAACTCTGAACAAACATAAAATAGGTACATCTCCTCATTTATCCTGACTTTATAATAAGGTTGGACATAGAGCAAAGTGTTTATGCTGTACAAGAGGTGTCTGGCAGAAACTGAAATTTGGCTCTATACATTGGTTGATTTAATCAAGTGTTACTAAACATTCTATTTAATTTAGCATACTTGACATAGTAATGAGCATATTTTAGCAATGGGATAATGACATCTAGCAATGGGATAATGACATCGAACTTTTGTTTTACTTGCATCTTGGTTAGGGTCACCATCATGAGTGGACATTTGCTTATTGGGCAAAGGAGTAGAACCCACATATGGTTGTTTGACCATGCTGGAAGTGACCGCTTGCCCAATCTGAATTAGAAGGAGAGAGGTCTAAGGAGGCAAAGTTCATCGAGAAGTCACTGTCTGCACTGGGTGATGTTATTGCTTCCCTTACCTTCAAAGCGCCCACGTGCATGTTTATTCACCTTCGTTTTTGTTTTGTACTATCACTGAAACTGATTGTGTGCATGCAACATTTCATTAGTGCCTTATCCATGACAAAGAATAGCTCTTTGTAGTGTTCTCTATTCTTGAGGCTGTGGAAAACTCAATGCTTATAAAGAGCAAACTTTTTAGTGTGACCATCAAGGGATTTATTTTATAGATTGCAGTGGCTTCGCCAAAGTATCAAGGCAACCATTCAGACGTTGGCGACAATGAGGCACTGAGAAAGAAGAGCCCATCTGTGGCTTTGTCTAACTTGTTGAGACCAGGCTCACGCTATTGCTCATATCTTGCTTGTTAGAATTCACATCTTCTACACGTGATAAGCAAGTTGCACTGATTTTTCCAAGTGCATTCCCATTATAGTAGTATTTCTTTCTTCAGATGCATCATTGTATTTTTATAAATGCATGTTCAAGTGTATGAGTTCTTTGTTTTCCAAATGCATGTTCTAATTCAAATAATGTGTTTCAAGGTGTGGCCATCATATGTCATCAGGATCATTCTTCACCTGCAAATTTTTACTCCCTCCATTCCTAAATATAAGACTTTTTAGAGACTGATATATGGACTACATACGGAGCAAAATGAGTGAATCTACACTCTGAAATAAGTCTATATACATCTGTATGTAGTGCATATTGAAATTTCTAAAAAGACTTATATTTAGCAACGGAGGGAGTAATTTTGAGTTGTAATCAAGTTAGATAGCTTTTAGTTCGCACAACTTCATTGTCTGATTATTCTAGCTTTATACATGACATTGTCTTTTTTGGTATCTTTTAGAGAATTAGAGGAGGCACAACCAACTAAGAATCATGTCAGGTGAAAGGTACAAGCTATTGTGGTTATCCTAGGGCATATGGTAGTTTTTACGGTAGAAGTATTAAAGGAGTAGCATTACGAGAGATACGTGACTGGACTTTTTGTGTATGCTCAATTACCCATTGTGTACTGAATTTTCTGCAATTCAACACGTGAGTTGTGGTCAGATTTAAGAGGGGATTTAGTTTGTTTCGATTGAATATGCGTGTCCTAATGAAAAAAAAATACTCAGATATAACGTGCATTGCACGTGCACATTTACTAGTATATGTCAAAGGAGAGGCGCGTCCATGATGGAGGAGGTAGTACCATTACTGATGCTTGTCGTGTTAAAGAAGCAAGAAAAAAAATTCGAAGCAGGATCGTGTGATTGACGTGAATCCTTTTGGTTAAAGAAGCAAGAAGCAAGCTTCAACGCTCCCCAAGACACCAGAGCCCTCAACGCACGAGGAACCAGATCCTCTGACGTGGTGGAGCAAAGGCAGGGAAGCTACAGTGCTCCCTTGTGTAAAAGCACGGAGGCAAGGCAGGGAGCGAAGCAGACACTGTAGCTAAGATAATGAGACTCATTACTGTGGACAGATTACTCTTCCTTTCCTTCGCACGTTCGAGGATCTGGTTTAGTTCAGTTAATTGCATCGCTGGATGTGGTGGCTTCAGCATATGAGATTTCAACGACGGATCCATTGATCCTTATTAATAACTCCGTCATGGTTTACTGATCTCTATCATATTTTGTCTTATATTTTGACCATAATTTTAACTAACAAAATATAAGTTACAAGCTTAGTACAATTTTATACTAAATTTAGTATAAAATTTAGTATAAAATTGAGACAAATTATTTTGGGATGGAGGGAGTACATAACAAAAATAATACCACTAGAAAGTACACCCAAATACAAATCCAACAATATAATTTTTTATAACATGCATTTCTATGATCAAAATTTGGTACAAAATACAAAGGGGACCAATAAACCAGGACCAATAAAATTTTGATAGTTTTTTGAAACCCTAACACGAATTGTGGTAGTTTTATGCTATTCATTCCAATGGGAATGATCTTTAAAAGGAGTACACCTTAATTAGTGATTTCGTGTAATCTATATATGTCGGGAGACAAATGTCATCTATGTGCTGCTTACATATAACTAATTCGACACAGTCATGTTTGTTGCGGTTCCGTCCTTGTTGTTGGTCGAGCTGCACCCAGGGGAGGGTGAGATCTATAATGGAGAATCATAGTGTGTAGTATTAAAATAATTTACTTATGTGGCATATGCGAAAGAATATATCATCTGTTTATATATGGGTGAGGGAGTGAGCCGCTGTGGATGCTAAGCTAAGCGTCTATTCCATTCTTGCCCAAGTAGCGTGTCGGTGTCGTCGGCAGTGCAAGTATGTGTCAGTTGAGTCCGTCCACACGGTGCGGGAAGGCTGGTGGCATGGTCTGCGTTTACCGGGAGGGCATGCAAGCAAGCAAAAGAGTTAATTATTACTCCCTCTATTTCTAAATATAAATCCTTCTAGAAATTTCAATACGGACTATATATTTCCATAGTGCCCACGGAGATCAGCTCGAATAGTGGCAAGCATCGGCGAACCACAGACAAAACTCAAGCCAAGTCTCCACTGCGATGCTCTCAACAGAGTAACAACGCCACACCGCCACCATCACCGGTCCGGAACGGACCAAGGCTTTCGCCCGGAGACTACAACTCGATAAAGAAGGTTGTCGGTGGAGTTTCAGACAGAAGGAAGGATGGATATTCTGATGGACAGATATCCCAATCGTCATCTAGTGTATGTACACTAGTAGAAAAACACCTAATAGTCCCGATTCGTGAGGGCCTTTAGTTCCGGTTCATGAACCGGGACTAATGGACCGTTACTAATACCTCCACCCATTAGTCCCGGTTCAAACAAGAACCGGGACTAATGTGCCTCCACGTGGCTCTGTGCGCCGAGCCCAGTCAGGGGGCCTTTGGTCCCGGTTGGTGGCACCAACCGGAACCAAAAGCCCATGTTTTTTTGGAAAGTGGCTGCTTTAGAGGGTTTGGGGGTTATTTTTAGGTTGTTATATTAGCTAGCTAATAGAGAGAAGTGTCCTCTCTTATATCTTCGTCCTTGGTTTACCACAGTTGCTGCTATATATGTTCATTTTACCCGCTGATATAATAACTCATGCATGCTCGCATACATCAGCATATATAATAACAAGTACTCGTCCTACTAATCATGCATCATCATACAACTTCTACTCGTTATTAATAATAAGTCATACGATCATCATCCTCATAGTCACCGAACCCGACCCTACATAATTGTTCTTAACACATGATCATCAGTATCAGGTAGGACCTAAACACCCTTAAGGTAAAATAGCATAAAATAATATAGACCCTGACTCTCCATTATGAAGAATGGCGATCATCCTGTCTCCAATTTTTGCCCTTCGCTGAATGTTGCTTCCAAGAAGCTCCTTACGACCGTCCATACATTGTTTCCATTCTTTGATTGTCATGTCTCCACTTCTTTTAGAAACCCGGTATGGACAGTTCAGATTCGTAGGAAGACCTGGTTGTATGTTCAAAACATGAAGGCTATCGTGTGTATACATCAGATGAGACACACAATCATTCGGGATTATCTGTTGAAAAACATAGTAATAACTTCGTAGTTAGCAATGATTAGATGTACTAGTTTTAGAAGTGTGCAAAAAGATGCACAGATGTCGTAATAGTAAAAAATCTTACCAGGGTATCTCTATGGTAGTTACCGTAGTTCAACACGTGCACTAGTGTCACGTATTGACCATAATGTTGAGGAGTTCGATTGTAGACATTGTAATTCTCAAGATCAGTACAAAATGTGACCAGATGATTTTTTCTCCTGATAAGTTAGTTCGGAGCCTTCGGTGTAGTAGGTTCTGTCTACCATCTTCCGCACATTCTTTGAAGAATGAAAATAAGCTGTCAATGGAGAATAAGTTGTCAATTATTTTGAAATAAACAATATAAATTACTTAATAACTATGTTAAGCTCACATGGGGGAAGAATTGGAGGTGTATCCACAACGATGAAAATCGTAGGTCTCTCTTGCTCGATTGTAGGATCACCAAGATCCATGGTAACAAGCATACCCTCATCAAAACCATACATCTTGCAAAGTGCTTCCCAATTTTTGCAATCAAAATGGGTTACATTCTGAGCATTGTACAACTTTACTTGAAAATCCACACCATGATGGGTACTTAGGATAATTTTTTTGGTTTCGAAACTTTCATGGTCTTCAAAACCCATCCTCTCCAAGACATAGCGTCTTGCAAAGCATGGATAAGCTCGTCGAATTGGAAAAGATGAAAAATATTGTCATGATTAAAATAGTTGAAGCCATGAGTAATTACGAAAAAAAACTATTATCGTCGGTTGCGTACCGTATGAACATCGAAGGTCTCCTCGAGCTTAATGCTGAAGCGACGATCTTCGTCCAGCTCAATGAACCTGTCGCAGATACCTCGGTCGTCGTGGCACCAGTCGCACTCCCCCGGGCGGTTTTCGTCGTCCGAGTACGACATTTCCGGCCTATGTTCATAATTCAAATATTAAACTAGATTATTAATCACGGTTTGACTATCGGTGATGTACGTAGCTCCTCCTTTCATTCTCGAGTGCATTATTACATCAAATTGTCTAGCACATGAGAATGAAGGAGAACTTATCCAATATGAGCATTCAGTAAGCAAAACCAAATCATAAAATAAGCAAAACCAAATCATAAAATAAAGTAGTATTCAAATTAGCATGCATTCAATAATTATAAGCAAAAGTACATCATCTCTTGGTGTCCGTACATCGTCGAATATTATCACTAATATAGCATCACTAATACAACTAGAACCGTAGCGCCCGACGGGTATCGACGCGGGCGGTGGACACCCAAAGATAAGGAACCATCACAGGATCATAGCTCCAGTGAGATCCCTGGAGAACCTGCCAGGTATTATCGAACCTGCCCTCCAATGCAACCATGTAGCGAAGGACGTGCTCGTCCTCCTCGCTGACACGGTGACGTATCACCTCCGCGGTGTCCGGAAGCCTCGGCACCGTCACTGGACCACGCGACCGCCACCAAACAAGGATCGGGTCAACAATGGGCTGCCTCCTCACCAACCTACGTCCCCCGGAAGGTAGCACCTCCCAATACCAGTCCGGCGGAGCCCAGTCCCGAACATGGCCCTGATCTAGCAAGCCTCCACCGCCGAGTCGACGACGACGAGGATGCGGGATAGGCATCGCCGACGTCGATGCGGGAACTACTTCTATATATAGTTAAATAAAGTAGTTTCATTAATTAAATCAACTAGCTAGTTCAACTACTAAACACTTACTATAAATAAATAAAGTAATACTTACTAAAAACAAACTACTTCTATATATAGTAAAATAAAGTAGTTAATTAAATCAACTAGCTAGTTCAACTATATATGAAGCACTTACTATAAATAAAATAAAGTAGAATTACTAAAAATAAACTAGTATTTTTCTAACTAATTATATTAAACACTTTCTCTTCTTATTTTTTCATTTTTCTAAATACGTACTATGAACAAAAAAATCATTAAAATTCTATAAACAAAATTACAACAGAAAAAAATCATAAAGATTCTATGAACAGAAAATCTATGAACTACACATCTAAATTACTACACATCCAACAAAAAAATCTATGAACTACAAAAAAATCTAACAAAATCTAACAAAATCTAACAAAAATCATAAAAAATCTAACAAAATCTATCAAAAAAATCTATTAACAGAAAAAAATCTAACACAATATGAACAAATTAATTACACAATCTAAATTAATTTTCTATCTAATTTATCTAACTCATCTAATTAGCATTAATTAATATCTAGCTAATTCATCTAACATTTGACATTAATATCTATTTTTTCTATCTAATTTATCTAACAGAGGAAAATACACGGGGCCGGAGCCGACGACGGGCCGGGGGCGTACGGGGCGGCGACGTACGGGGCGGGGTGCCGAGGGGGACAGCGACGGCGCGTGGCGGGGGCGG
>NC_041385.1:859306112-859306969 GCF_002162155.2 Triticum dicoccoides | reverse complement strand
GAGATCAAAGTGGGGATGCGGTTCTAAAATTTTCGTTATATAGCAAAGACATTGGTCCCGGTTCGTGGCTCCAACCGGGACCAATGACCCCTTTAGTCCCGGTTGGTACCATCAACCGGGACCAAAGGGCCCTTTTCAGCAGCCCAAAGGGCGGGAAGCAGAGGGCTTTGGTCCCGGTTGGTGCCACCAACTGGGACTAAAGGGTGGGCATTGGTCCCGGTTGGAGCCACGAACCGGGACCAATGGTCGTGTGCTGGCACGGTGCGGCACAAAAGTTTAGCCCCACCTCTCTAGCTGAGAGGGGCGTGCAGTGGTTTATAAGCCCCACCGCCGCACCCCTCTTGAGCTCCTCTCCACTGCAGGCTTACGGGCCTACTTACTACCGCGTTGCATGTTGGGCCTACTGGGCCACCTACGGGTCTGAATCCTGGCCCATGGTGGGTTTCTAGTCGTATTCAGGCCGTGGGTGCCCAGTAGGAGGCACTTTTTTTCCTTTACTTATTGTTGCTATTTTTATTTTTTTTCCCAGATTTTTTGTTTTGTTTTCTGCATTATTTATTTCATTTTGTTTTTTTGCTTTATTTTTTAATTCTTTTTGCTTTTAGTTTTAGAACAATTTTAAACTTTCTGTTAGTGCCATTAGTTCTCAAATTTGAAAACACTTTTTTTGTTTTTTTGTTTTGTTTCGTGCTTTATTTATTTTATTTTGTTTCTACTTACAACAAAATACTTATTGTTGCTATTTTTTTCCCCAGACTTTTTGTTTTGTTTCTACATTATTTATTTTCTTTTCTTTTTTTGCTTTACTTTTTAATTCTTTTTGCTTTTAGTTTTAGAAAAATTATAAACTTTCTGTT
>NC_041385.1:859302325-859305705 GCF_002162155.2 Triticum dicoccoides | reverse complement strand
GAATACACTTTTTTTCTTTTCTTTTTGCTTTATTTATTTATTTTTTTCCAGTTTTTTTTTGTTTTCTGCATTATTTATTTTCTTTTTTTTTCTGCATTAAAGCATTTCAAATGAACTCTGAAAAAGTTGAAAGTTGAAAGTTGGCATGGTATCACGAGGGCCGAACCATAATGGGCTGCCTTTGGTCCCGGTTCGTCCCACCAACCGGAGCCAATGGTGGTCGGCCAGGACCAAGGCCCGTTGGTCCCGGTTCGTCCCACCAACCGGGACCAAAAGGTCTAGACGAACCGGGACCAATGGCCCACGTGGCCCGGCCGCCCCCCCGGGGCTCACGAACTGGGTCCAATGCCCCCATTGGTCCCGGTTCTGGATTGAACCGGGACTAATGGGCTGACCCGGCCGGCCTGGACCATTGCCTCCTTTTTAGTCCCACCTTGCAAAGCGAGAGGCACTCGCAGCTGTTTATAAGCCCTGAGTGCAGAGACGATGAAGAAGAGGCTCAATGCTCACCTGCACGTTGGTTCGCTTCAAGCCTTGTGGAATAGGGTAGACTGCATGGAGCTATGTGCAGTGCAGTTTACACTATTCTGAAAGGCTTAAAGCGAATTAACTAGCATTGCGCCTCTTTTTTATTTTTAATGACTTATTACCACACAGAAAAAAATAGAAAAAAAATAAATATAGCAGAAAAGAAAAAAAACTATATAAAAAACTACTCAGAAATAATTAGAAGAAAAAATAGTTGTGATTAACTTTACTAAAATCTTTTTTATTTTTAATAACTTATTACAACTCAGAAATAAATAGAAAAAAATAAATATAGCAGAAAAAAAACTATATAAAAAACTACTCAGAAATGAGCATAGATGCGTTTATAGAGAAAATTAGACCTAAATTCATAATAAATTTCTACTAACTTCAGAGAAATTTAATATGAATTTAGGTCAAATTTCCTGTATAAGGCATCTATTTTCACTTTGAGAGCAGTTCAACTAGGCTGAGAGGGAGGGGCTTATAAACCGGTGTGAGCCCCCTTCGGTTGGCGAGGTGGGACTAAACTCTGGCCGCAACGAGGACCAGCCCTTTAGTCCCGGTTTGTGCCACCAACCGGGACTAATGGGCTGCCTTTGGTCCCGGTTCGTCCCACCAACCGGGGCCAATGGTGGTCGGCCAGGAGCGAGGCCCATTGGTCCCGGTTCGTCCCACCAACCGGGACCAAAAGGTCCAGACGAACCGGGACCAATGGCCCACGTGGCCCGGCTGGCCCCCGGGGCTCACGAACCGGGTCCAATGCCCCCATTGGTCCCAGTTCTGGTTTGAACCGGGACTAATGGGCTGACCTGGCCTGGACCATTGCCCCCTTTTCTACTAGTGGTAGTATCACCAGCTTAACAATCATGGATGGTTCTTCAATTCCATATCCCGGCGGCCGATCCAACAGAACCGAATGCAGAAGCAGAACGATTCACACCATACATCTCCCTCCAAATAAATATTGTGACATAAAAATTCCTACATTTGTTACAAAGGAAGTAATTTTCACCAGCATATTAGTGTTAGTTCACATTTATATGTTGTACCGGCAATAATTCTTTGATTAATATCATCATGAGTTTTTCTATTGGTGTGTGCGAGACACAGTTGGCTAGCTTGCATGTCATACATCGAGTGCCCTTGAAATATCATTTGTCATAAACAGAGCTAAAAGGTACTAACTCTGCGAATATCCAATTCTGGTACGGACTCATCTGCACCTCGTGAACTCTGTTCCTAATATAAGACATTTTGGCCATTCAAAAATGAAAGAAAGAGGGTGTAACGTTCATGAGGAGCACATGTTGTTCTAATTTTTCTTTTCTGCCAAATGAATGTGCCATATAGGAGGAATATATGAAAAAATTGTTAGAAAGTTTTTCCGAAAAAGGAAACTCCATTTTGTAAGAATATACTCCCCCGTTGACAAATATAACATGTTCTAACCTTTTCTGAATCAAATGTATATAAACATATTTTAGTTTGTTTGTTCACTCGATTCAGTCTTAGGTAGTCCATACAAAAATTCAAAACATTTTAACTTTATGAACAAAGGAAGTATTTTGCTCCAGGTCGCCGGCCGCTTGTGGTGCGCACATACAGGCTTGACCCAGACGGACACACACAACCTTCTCAAGTTGGTCTTACTTAACAGAGACAGGTACTAGAAAAGATTAGTAAGCTATGCGCCCGGGCAACAGCATTCTCATCGTCTGCGATTTAATTACTGCTACTAAGGTGGGTTCAAACATATTATTCGGTTTTACTTTATCAAGTTTAAGGCATCATGCTCTAAGCATTGCTCCGTTTGTTATGAACTTGATACCTAAAGATGCAAGCTGGATAGCGGTCGAGGGGCGGAGTAATAGTAGTAGATGCAGATGTGTGTCGTTCTACTTGTCTCAGACGTAATGCATATATATTGATCGTGTCAGGAATAACGGCATAACTATGCACTTTTTCATCAATTGTCCAACAATAATTTTATCCACTGTTACTACGCTCATGAGATAGATGACTCTAGTGAAAGCAATAGCCCCCGGGTCCATTCACTTTATATTACTAAAACACTAAACACCTTGCTGTAATTTATATCTTTTATTTTATTTTAGAATTTATTTATCTATCAGTATCAGAATTAATCTTTGCAACAAACGAGTACAAGGGGATTGACAACCCTCTTGCCTGCGTTGGGTGCAAGTATTTCTTTTGTGTGTGTACAGATATTGCTTATGTTCGTTTGCGCAAGTCTCCTACCTGTTTGATAAATCTTGGTTCTTAAGTAAGAAAAATAATATCTACTACTATACTATATCATCCTTCCTCTTCGGGGAAATCCCAACGCCTATCACAAGTAGCAGGTAGTGCCTTGCCTTTTCGGAGGTAGCCTCAGATCCCGCCATTGGATCGTGATGACATTTTGCCGGGTGGTTATAGACTTAATTTTGCACAATCCCACGGAAGGGGTCGACAAAACAATGCCCATGGAGGCAGGGCCGACATAAATAAATCTGATATTCTGCATGGTTGTGTGTGAGCAATGTTGATGTTGAGCCCCAAAGATTCATGGAAGGATTTGACCTCAGTTGAGATCAAAGTTGATGTTGTTGAAGAAGCCTGTCCGTTCTCTTGGTTCACCACACGGGACGTGCATTGGCCACCATTGTCAAAGACGATTATGATAGACACTTGATAGGGTATCTCGGCTAGTTCAGTACGCTAAGCAAGGAAGAGAGTGGCTCAAACATGCATAGAGGTCAGATTGGGCGCACACTAGACGAATGATTTTACCCAGGTTCAGGCAATGTTCCCTACATCCTAAATATATGATATTTACTGATATTGAA
>NC_041385.1:859300214-859302052 GCF_002162155.2 Triticum dicoccoides | reverse complement strand
GGATACGGGGTAGGTTTACAAGAGTGCATGATCGAGTAACATGACTTGAGGTCCAAGTAAGGTGTACATATTATATTACAAGTAAGGCGACATCATTACACGAGAGTCCTACAGGCCAAACCGAGGAGCGGCATGGCCCATGCATGGCCTGCCAGGGCTGACTTATGATGGCTCGTGGAACCCCATAGGAAACCATCACCACGCTTCGACATTGTCCAAACACAAATGTCTCCTTCGGGGCCCTCCCTCATCCCACCTTTCAGAGTCGTTGGAGACCACCAGGGCATCACACCACTGATGTGATGTCATTGTCGTGCTGCTGCACTATTTTCCCAGAGAGTAACAGTGTGTGAGGGTCATCTTTAGATTTCATGAAAATCGCAATTTTATTTGCGAGATGTGAAAATTACTAATGAAAGTGTCTTTTCAAAAACTGAAAATACTATTCTGCCTCCCCTCTTTTGTTGTATTCATACCACAAAATCAATCAATAAAATCATAAGTATTTGTTGGCACACGATTCACTCTAATATCTACACACACCATGCTTTTTGAACTTTTCCCACTTTGTTTTGATATTTGTGAAAATAAAGGAAGCATGTGCTCCCGAGAACAAAAATCCATGTTTGGTTTGGTTCATCGTATATTTATGGACCTCCGTTCAAGTTAATAAGTCAACTGGAAGCTTGAAGATCAGAACAACCAAATCTCATGTATACTACTACTACCTCCGTATCATAATATAAGACATTTTTCCTAGTTATGTTAGTTAGAAAAAACATCTTATATTATGGGATGGAGGGAGTAGTAGTCAGTTATGTAGCTAGAATTTAATTGTGCCCCATGGCAACCTCGTGCTACAATGATTAACAGTAATGAAAATAGCTATAATAGCTACAGTCAACAAAGGAGTGTATTGCCAGGCCCAGGCCATGGCCAGTGTAGCCTGGCCTGGCTACACCCCTACTAGTAGTGTGGATCAACAAGAGGGCAAAGCTAATTTACATTCATAGAGAAATTAACAAATTTGGAGGCATGGATAAGGGTAGAAAATAAAGCCAAGTTACAAGATTGCACAAAGAATAATAACAATCTTGGATTAACAGTGAGCGAATTTAAGAAATGATAGTCTCCATGTCATCAGAAACATGGCCTAAAAGATTAAAGAACAGTAGCAGGAAGATGATTCATCTCACAAGTAACATCGAGGGATATAAGATAAAAGAAAAGTTGCAAAAGGCTTCTAGAAGATTTTTGGGTATTAGATACGAGAAAGATGTTTGAGAACACGGCTCTACAGGGCATTAAGAACAACCATGAGATATCTATCCTATAAACCTGGCTATGCTACCTGCATAGCTGAGGCAACTGCATGGCGCGGTGATTTTGGTAATCTTGGATATTCAAGTCTAATAATTACGGGAACACTTAACCGTTTTCCTAGAGTAAGGAGGCAACTACCTCCTTTGACTCCCATGAAGTTCAGAATCTACTTGTTGCCGTACTAAGCTGACGAGACACCGATGAAGATGAAGCCAAGGACACATGTCAATCCGATGTTGCTGGGACGGCCGGCAGAAAAGACCGCTGACAGGAGAGGCATGATGGCGCCTGCTACGAAAGCAATCGAGGCTAAGATCATCTCCAGGAGCACCTGGACCGTGCACGCGCCAAGGAATTTTGCCGCTACTGTAGTTGCAATTCACATTAGGAACGTGTAGCTGCCGATGTCGAGTATGGCCTTCTCATGGTCCAGGGTGAACTCTGGCAGCAAGAACATCTACGGACACTAGGCCCTGAATGACGTAGGTAACGGATGGCCAGACCCATCCCCCTGT
>NC_041385.1:859271190-859300095 GCF_002162155.2 Triticum dicoccoides | reverse complement strand
CGCCCGCCGGTAAAGCCACCGCCGCACCGTCGCCTGCAGGTACTGCGGCCATGGGAAGTCGATCGGAGCTTGCTCTCTCTGTCTCTCCTTCTTTGCCTAGCTTCTCCTCTGGTTCCCCTGTCTCTCTTCTAATGTAGACAGTTATGTGTTGTTGAAAGGTGAATAGGGAGGTGTACTTATATGCATAGAATAGAACCTTCTGCAGCGACCCGTCCCTGTGGCTACATGTGTGCAGTGGCGGTGCTTGATGAAGATTGTTAGGGGGTAAAGAAGATAAGTTATGCATGAACTCTGAGAAATCTTGTATATTCAAGTCTAATAATTAGAGCATACTTAACAGTTTCCTAGAGTAGGGGGGCAATGGTCCCCTTTGCCCCCCATGAAGCTCCGCTACTGGTGGCATTGAGACGAGGGGGGCCTCACGAGATAGATAGACAGGCTCTCGGTGATGGAGGTGGTTCCATGTGGAAGTGTGTCGTCATACAATATAGAAGGCCTCATTGACCGGAGTTGAACAATTTCATAATATACGATGAACGTTTTTGTAATAGACGATGAACATTTTTATAAATAAAAGGTGAACTATTTCATAATATATGATGAAGATTTTCTTAATACGATGGAGATTTTGTAATAGACGGTGAACTTTTATATAATACGCAATAAAGAGAATAAAAAACAGAAACAGAAAATAAAAAAGGAAACATAACAGAAAAAGGAACCAAAATAGAAATAATAAAAAACCGGAACAAAACAACTGAAAACCGGACAAAAACAGTGAAAAATCTGGAAGAAAAACCCATAAAAGAAAAACGAAAAAAACGCAAAGAACAGAGAAGGAAGCAACAGTTAACGAATCAAACGGCAAACGCCAATCCCGTACATGGGCCAGCCCAACCGGAAGCTCGCCTCAACGAAAGCATAACGTTCTGACGCTAACGAGCGTCAAATAGGGTTTGCCCATGCTGGCACGCTAGCTAAAGGAGACCAGCGTCGGTGATGACCGTCGCGTTGCTCATGCCAGTGTAGCGATAGCTCGGATGTCGCGTTGCTCATGTCGTGTAGTTGGCTTCAACCAAAAAGAGAGGAGAGCTAGCGTAGCGATAGCTCGGATGTCGCGCCGGTCACTGCACGCGGTGATGAGCCATCAGGCCGCCTGTCTTCACGTCTTGAACATGGGCCTTGTACGCACACAGGTACATACTAGAGGCTAATCTTCATGTGTAGACCACGCCGCGATGTTCGGTTAGGCTTTGGTGACACCATCGTCAAGGCACCATTGAGTCCGGGCGTGGCGCGGGAGAGGCACGATGCCAGTGCCAAAGCGGGGTGATGAACGAGCTCCTTGTGATTGGCGCCGACTTGACGAAATCATCGGCAGGCGGCGTCCTGGCCGGCTCTGTGGCTTCGTACTCCATGTCACCGGCTCGATGAAGTGGGCGAAGTGTGTGTGACAACTGTATTTGCGGCGCCGACGACTCGAATGGCATCTTTCCGACGCGACAAAGTATTCATCATCTCGTGCGATATTGAGCATAGTGTCATCGTCTTCTACGATACCATCACAGTGAAGTGGACTCAAGCGGTGATGATGACCTACGTGCCATCGATCTCCATGGTGCAAGCTTGATGACATCGACTGTGGCGGTGTCTCGGCACGACCTCTGTCATCCTCCTCCACGGTACCGTCACGACGAAGCGGTCGCGAGTGGTGATGACGATCTCCGTGGCGTCCACCTCCATGGCACTGGTTTGGCGGAGTCGACGGTGGGCGGCGTCTAGACGAACTCTCTGTCGACCACACCGTCCTGACAAAGTGGATGTGAGTGATGATGGTGACTCGTGTGCCGTTGGCCTTCATAGAGCTAGCTTGGTGAAGAATCCAGTGGGGAGCACCACGACTGGCGTCTGTAAGAAATCAAGGGTCGATTGGTTGAGGCGTGATGATCTCCTGGGATTACCTGCCGTATATTTATATCACAATAGACCTATCAGAGATCGTTACAGAGTAGGACACGGCTGGGACAATTGACGTACAGGACAATTGACGTACAAGTCAATTGCCTGTATACAACTAGAACTCCACGTCCGATACATATACTTATTCTAACACACCCTCTTAATCATAACTTGTCTAAGTTAAGATTGCGTTTGAACAATTCTAATTGTCTAGTAGCAAGTGCTTTCGTGAAACCATCCGCTACCTGATCACCAGAGGGAATGAATCTAATCTCAAGAAGCTTCTCTGCAACTCTCTCTCTGACAAAGTGATAATCAACCTCAATGTGTTTGGTCCGAGCATGAAATATTGGGTTAACCGAGAGATACGTTGCTCCAAGATTGTCACACCATAGACATGCTGTTCTAGGTTGACTGACTCCGAGCTCCTTGAGAAGTGTTTGGATCCAAATGATCTCAGCTGTTGCATTAGCTAGGGATTTGTACTCTGCTTCAGTGCTTGACCTTGATACTGTTGCCTGCTTTCGAGCACTCCAAGAAACAAGATTGTCGCCAAAATATACAGCAAAACCACCTGTGGATCTACGATCATCAGGACTACCCGCCCAATCAGCATTTGAGAATGCACTCACAAGGGTAGACTTTGATTTTGTAATTTTTAGTCCTACTCCAAGTGTACCCTTGATGTATCGCAAAATTCGCTTAACTGCAGTCCAGTGTATGCTAGTGGGCGAATGAAGAAACTGACAAACCTTGTTCACGGCAAAAGCAATATCTGGTCTTGTCAATGTCAAGTATTGCAATGCTCCTACTATGCTCCTGTATCTAGTTCCATCCTCATCACTCAGCCAATCACCATCCTCAATTGATAGTTTTTCTGAAACTGAAAGTGGTGTATCCAATGGCTTGCAATGTTGCATCGCAACTCATTTGAGAAGATCATTAGCATATTTCTCTTGTGTCAGCAGTATTCCATTATTTTTCCTCTTCACCTCAATACCAAGAAAATAGTGAAGATTTCCCAAATCCTTGAGAGCAAAATCACATTGTAGATCTTTGAGCAATGTGTCAACCGCAGAATCAGATGAACTCACCACTATGATGTCATCCACATAGACAAGAAGATACATTGTAATTCCACCTCGCTAAAAGAAGAACAACGACATGTCCACCCGTGAAGAGGAAAATCCCAGATTTAGTAGCTTCGAGCTGAGTTTAGAAAACCATGCCCGAGGAGCTTGTTTCAGCCCATATAAAGCTTTATCCAATTTACATACATACTGCCTCTTGGTTGGATCTTCATACCCTGGAGGCTGCCTCATATACACATTCTCTTCTAGAACACCGTGAAGGAACGCGTTCTTCACATCTAGCTGGCGAAGACTCCAACTGTTGGACACAGCTATGGCAAGAATTAACCGAATTGTTGCTGCTTTCACAACTGGACTAAATGTGTCTTCGTAATCAATCCCATATCTCTGCTTGAATCCCTTTGCAACAAGTCGTGCTTTGTACCTGTCAATCTCTCCATCAGACTTCCGTTTAATTTTATAGACCCACTTGCAATCTATAATATTTGTACCCTTCTTAGCAGGCACAAGATGCCATGTATTATTTTTCATCAATGCCGAATATTCCTCGTCCATGGCTTCTTTCCAATTTTTTCCTCAAGAGCTTCGGCGAGATTATCTGGTTCACCTGTCATGCACACGTTGCACCAGTGAACTCATCCATCTGTGATAACCTTTGGTCTGAAAATATTATTACGCGAACGCGTCACGACACGATCTGCAATTGACGGCTGCTGTATTGACTGAGTTTCTTGAACGGGAGAAGCCATAGAAGATTCAGTGTCACCTTCACCTGAGAAAGACTCATTTGTGTGCAGTCCCGAGGAGTGAACAGTAGAGGGTGTACATACAGGATGTGCACCCATTTTGACAGTACCAGGAGATCTGGACGCGGGTGAGTCTGGTACAGCACCAGTCACGCGATGCCCACGCGTGGGCGTGCTTGGTTCAGCGCAAAAAGAAGGGGCCCTGCGTGTTTCACCTGGCAGGGAGGTCCCACACGCATCATGCGACGGCTGGTGACTGGACGTGGGCGACCCCGATGGATAGGATCCTGATGCTGCAGGTCCCGTAGACGCGCGCAATCCACTGCAGTCTGCCTCGCTCTCCATGCCATCCTCTATACACATAAAATCATTGCCAATGGAGCTATTATGCACCAAATTCTGCTGCAGTGTTTCCTGTTCCCGAGTACTGTCAACACAAGCATCAGGTTTATTAGTAGGATTAGTTACATAATCATGCAAATCATCATCCCCTTGATCATTATTCGTAGGATTCTGAAGGTTGGGGGGCAAAAGGAGGATCTCGGCTCTAAGACGGGCTCCGGCGTTGGGATGAAGTTGGGCAAAAGGGAAAACAGATTCATCAAAAACAACATCACCGGAGATATATATACGACCGGATGAAATATCAAGACACTTGTATCCCTTGTGTTTGTTACTATAGCCTAGGAAAGCACACCGAATGGAGCGAAAAGCTAATTTTCGAGTATTATATGGTCTAAGATTTGGCCAACATGCACAACCAAAAACGCGAAGCGAAGAATAATCAGGTTTTTCATCAAAGAGACGTTCAAGTGGAGAAAGCATATTGATGACTCGACTAGGAACACGATTAATAAGATATACAGCGGAAAGAAACGCTTCATCCCAGAACTTAAGAGGCATAGAGGCATGAGCAAGCAATGCAAGTCCAACCTCAACAATATGGCGATGCTTTCTCTCGGCGGATCCGTTTTGTTGATGTGCATGAGGACATGAAACATGATGAGTAATGCCAATACGCTGAAAAAAAGAGTTGAGTTTGTGATACTCTCCACCCCAGTCAGTTTGCATAGCTATGAGTTTTGTGTTAAATAGGCGCTCAACTATATGTTGAAAATCATGAAAACATTGAAACACATCAGATTTGTTCCGTAAGAGGTATATCCAACTAAATTTACTATAATCATCAATGAAGCTTACATAATATTTATTTCGACCAACAGACTCAGGTGCTTGACCCCAAACATCAGAGAAGACTAGCTCTAAAGGAGCACTAGATATACTCGAAGACCTAGGATACGGAAGCTGATGACTTTTAGCCTTTTGGCAAGAATCACACACGGATTCACTAGTGGACTCAACCGAACATGGTAAATTATACTTCCTAAGGACTTGTTTGACTATTGGAGAGGCCGGATGACCAAGATGATCGTGCCACCTTGTTAGTGATGGCCTTGAAGCACCAAAAACTTGAATACCGGAGGAAGGAGACGAGCATGGTGATTTCAACGGATAAAGGCCACGCTCACATGGGCCGTGCAGAAGAACTTCCTTCGTTGTTGGGTCCTTAACGAAAAAAGCATGAGGGTGAACTTCCACAATAGTATTGTTATCAAAAGCAAAACGACTAGCAGAAACTAGACTTTTGGTGGCTTGGGGAACATGAAGTATGTCATTAAGATGGAAATTTCGAGTATGATCAAAAGAATTAATGGTTGCATGACCGATGTGACTAATAGCCATACCTGCACCATTAGCTGCATGAACCTGTTCAGGACCGTTGTAGCGAGCATGTGTTGTCAGTTTGTCGAGCTCCCCTGTAATATGATCAGTTGCTCCAGTATCAAAGTACCAATTGGAATCAACTCCATATGAAGTAGTGGCTGCTCCACCATATCTCCCTTCGGTGACATAATTTGGGTCAAACCGATACCAGCACTTATGAGCTGGATGCCCAATCTTACCACAAATCTGGCAAGTAGGCCTCTCACCGCGAGGAAGATTCATTCCACTTCCTGGTCCTGGTCGTCCTCCGCGGCGATTATTGTTGGAGTAACTATTGTTCCCATGGTTATAGTTGTTCCCGTGGTTGTAATTATTGCCGTAGTTGTTGTAGCCTCCACGATTGTTGTTGCCGTAGCCACCGCGGTTGCCACCACTACTGTTTTTGCCTCCACGATTTCCTTTGCCATGTCCTCCTTGTGCAGAAAGATTCACTGACGAGTTGTATTGTTGCAAACCCAGAATTTTGTGACTCCAAGCGTGCTTCAAACGCAAGAAACTGAGCATAAATTTCGCTCAAGGAATAGGCATCGGTTCTGGCACCAATGGACGAGACAAACGGATTATATTCTGCATCCAATCCAGCAAGGATCTGAGAGATGAGATCATCGTCTTCTATCTTCTTCCCTGCTGCTGTGAGTTCGTCCGCAATGCCCCGCATCTTCGTGAAGTATGCGGTGGCGGTCATCTCGTTCTTCCGAGTGCCGGCGAACAGGGTCCGAAGTTGAATAACTCGTGACTGAGAGACAGAGGAGTACATCTCCTCAAGAGCTGTCCAGACCTGCGCGGACGTCTTCATGGAGACGACTTGAGTTAGAACTTCGCGTGAAAGAGAGGTCAACAGCGATCCAAGAACTTGCTGATCTTGGGCTATCCAGCGAGCGTACTCGGGATTTGGCACCGTCTCGGTGCCTGATTTGTCGGCCTTCTGGACATCAAGGATCTTGGCCGGAGCTTGAATTGAGCCATCCAGGTATCCATCGAGCTGTGCGCCTCGGATCGGAGGCAGGACCGTCGCCTTCCACAGGAGGAAGTTGTCGCGGCCGAGCTTCTCGCGGGAGGTGTCGCCAAGCGTCGCCATGGGCTGGCTGATCGAGGAAGAAGCTCCTGGGGAACCGCCTTAGGGAACGAGAGACATCTAGATGTGATATAGAGAAGGCTCTGTTACCATGTAAGAAATCAAGGATCGATTGGTTGAGGCATGATGATCTCCTGAGATCACCTGCCGTATATTTATATCACAATAGACCTATCAGAGATCATTACAGAGTAGGACACGGCTGGGACAATTGACGTACAAGTCAATTGCCTGTATACAACTAGAACTCCACGTCCGATACATATACTTATTCTAACAGCGTCCTCGTCGAGCGGTGGTGAGTGGGGGCAGCTACCGTGGCGCGGGTTTGGTGAAGACGAGCTCCGGCGACGCGTCGTCCTCATCGAGCGGTGATGAGTGGGGGCGGCCACCGTGGCGTCGACTTCCGTGGCACCGACCTCGGTGGAGTCAGCATCCATAGCGCGGGTTTGATGAAGATGAGCTCCAGCGACGCGTCGTCCTCATCGAGCAGTGATGAGTGGGGGCGGCCACCGTGGCGTCGACCTCCGTGCCACCGATCTCGGTGGAGTCAGCGTCCATAGCGCGGGCTTGATGAAGATGAGCTCCGGCGACGCATCGTCCTCATCGAGCGGTGATGAGTGGGGGCGATCACCGTGGAGTCGACCTCCGTGGCACCGACCTCGGTGGCATCGACAGTGGGCGGCGTCGTGGCGTGCTCCGTGTCGTCGTCTTTGCCGAACCGTCGTGACGAGGTGGACAGCCGGTGGTGATGACGACCTCCTCGTCGTTCTTTGTGGCGCTGGCCTGGTGAAGACCATCTCAGGCACCGTTGACTTCGTCGACCTCATCTTCCAGTCCGGCGGCTCTATCTCCGGCGGGGTCCGATCATGCGAACTTCGCGTTCGGCAATGCTCCCGGCTTGTGTGCGTGCATGCCATATGCGTGGAAGAAAGAGAGAAGTAAGATTAGTTAGACGATCATCTTACCCTCCGGGAACACGAGTTTGGCCTCCATAGTGGTTCGGCTCCTCCTCCTGGCCTTGCTCCCGGGATGCAGCCGCCTGAAATTCTGCCAGAGGCGATCCACTCCGCCTCCGGCCGATGCGTGAGGATTCTTGCGTGACTTGATGAATGGATGTGTGCGTGGGATGACTAATGGATGCGTGCGTGCGTGCGTTGATCCTGAGAATGGGTGTGTGCGTGCGTGAGTTGCCCCCTCGGCCGTCTCCCCTCTGCTGTATTTATAGGCCAATAAGGGCTAGCTACGGCGCTGGTGCAGCTGCGGCTTGGTAGTTCCAATTTATGTGGACTAGATAGAGATAGAATCGTTTGCGTAAGCTTAGCAGCTCCGTTGATGCTTATCTTCTCTTTCCCTTGACGCGTACGCCTGCATAAAGAAAGACAAAACCATCACGTACGTACCTTAGCTATCCGGCTGCCGGTGGGTCATCTGATTGATATACTGATTGATATACGTGACGTTCAGGAAAGCCGAGGCTGTTCGATCGCCATCGTCAGCCTTATCTCCGGGGTTTGCTGGTTGGAACAATCGCAGGTATTCAAGTACGTATACACGTGCTCGCCGGCCGGTATATACGATACTTAAAGAGATACGCGGACTGTATGTTATCTTGTGGGCGTGTCGTAGATGTGGACTCAGCCTTTTGATTGTAGCCTGCATGTGTGTATAAGTCTATGCCACGGAGCATCAAGTGCAAGTATGCATCATGTGTGTATAAGTCTATGCCACGGAGCAAACTCAAAATGCCCCCTCGCCGCAGAAAGTTCGAGCGCGTAGCAGGTCGGACTTTATTTGGTGATGATTTTTTTTTTACAGGCGCATCGTACGTGTGTATATCTTCTATAAACGGTGAGGTCGTTGTGATTTTGCATGGGCGGCCAGGGTTATAAATACAGCTAAGGGTCCCGTGCATTGGCCTCGTACCCACCTTCCTCTGGTGCCGGCCAAATACTGAGATCCGATCGTGGAGACGCCCCATCCAGCCGAAGTTCTTCCGTCCAGCAAGGTATGCCGCCGCTAGCTAGTCTCTACTTTTTCTCCCTGGCGTTGGCGATTAGCCGACTCTGCATGCATACCTTGCTAGGATGGGTCGCGAGAGGCCGAACAAGTCAGACCATGGCAAAGGTGACGCCAAGACGTCGAAGCACTACGGCAGCAGCGATGCTGGACGTTCGTCCAGCAGCCGCCGTCACAAGGATCGCTCAGCCCCTCTAGCGCCTTCTAGGTCGGGAAGTAGGTCCGACGGGGTGGAGTACACCCGTTTGTGGCCGCCCTTGCCGCCGCCGGGCAGAACAGGGCCGCGGAGTTCACGCCACCAATCCAACCACACTTCCAAAACCTCCGAGGGAACCGTCATTGCTATTGACTCCGACCCTCCGTTGGATATCCCTGAGGTAAAATAAAAAATGTCGACATACCTTTTTTTTAACTATCTTCATCTTCGTGTACGCAGGACCAACTAGAGGATGTATTGCCGCATGTCGTCGTGAGCGACGGCGTGCAGCGCCTCTTGGCCGAGGCAGTGGAGATGACTGAGCAGCCTGTGGCAAAGGCCACGTCTCCAGTGAAGGATGCTCCCGCGGTGACACTTGCACCGCCGTCGGTGCATGATTAGGTGGTGAAGTCTGCGCCACCGATGACATGTAGCCCGGCGGAGAAGCCCTTGTCTCCAGCACCATCAACCAGTGCAACAGAAGTGGGCAACAAGCGATCACCTGGCGAAGTAGATGTTGGGGTAGTCTCCAAGAAGCCCAGATCACCTCCCCCTGCAGGTAGGCGTTGCTCTTGCCACATGCATGTCCTTTGGATGACCCCCTTTTTTTCTCTTACATATATTTCTTGTGTACTTTTTTTTAGGTGTCGCGAGTGACGCGCCAAAACTGGATGACTTTTGCTCTCCCGAAGCTAAGGAACTCCGGGCTTTGGTGTCAAAGCACCAGTCGATCATTGGAAATGAGGCCGTCACGTTTGAGAGCTTTAAAGCTCCTCGGCTAAAAAGTCACCTACGCCCAGCCTCATCCTCCCGGCAGCTAACCAGAAATATATAAACGTGGAACTTGCTGATATTCAAGAAGCACTCAGGAGGCGGCCTCTTGACAAGGAAGAAGCCATAGAGATAATCACCTCAACAATAGGCCCATGGAAGAGCCGCTACGGGAGCAAGACCCCGCCCGATCTAGAGGTCCTAATTGGACGCCTCCAGGCGGTGGTTGCTCGACTTCGAGGGCATGGTGACAACGCTCCTGCAGATGCCCCCGCACCTGAGCGTGTGATCTCCCTGATAGGTAAACTTGATGCATCTCTTGTGGAAATTGCTTCTGGTCGTCGCCGTCTTGAAGAGGATGGGCCACGTCTGGAGGAACGCCTCGCCGACCTGACGTTCATCCACCGCCAGTAGGTGGAGCAAGCTGAAACTCATCGGAGGATGGCCGAGGGACACCGCAAGCTTGTTGAGGATAACACGACCCTTGTCGAGAAGCATGCAAAGTTGGTGGCGCAAGCTGAGAAGCGTGCAACAGTCTTGACCGAGATTACGACGTCCTGCACCCAGAACCTTAGAGATCACGAGCACGCAGTTCAGATCTCTTGCGAGGAGAACGATTTGTATGCGAGACGGCGTGAAGAGGCGGGCGCATTCTTGGCCGTCAAGATCATGAAAGTGCTTGCTTGATCGCGGAGTTTTAGATGTTTTTCTCATGAGCTCTAAGGTTTTGGGTGCAGGACGTCGTCTTCTCGGTCAAGACTGTCGCACGCTTCTTAGGTTGCGCCGCCAACTTCGCATGCTTCTCGGAAGGGCCGTGTTATCGTCAACAAGCTTGCGGTGTCCCTCGACCATCCTTCGAGCAGTTTCAGCTTGCTCCACCTACCGGCGGTGGATGGACGTCAGGTCGGCGAGGCGTTCCTCCAGACGTGGCCCATCCTCTTCAAGACGGCGACGTCCAAAAGCGATTTCCACAAGAGCTGCATCAAGTTTACTTATCAGGGAGATCACACGCTCAGGTGCGGGGGCGTCTGCAGGAGCGGCGTCACCATGCCCTCGAAGTCGAGCAACCACCGCCTGGAGGCGTCCAATTAGGACCTCTAGATCGGGCAGGGTCTTGCTCCCGTAGCGGCTCTTCCATGGGCCTATTGCTGAGGTGATCATCTCTATGGCTTCTTCCTTGTCAAGAGGCCGCTTCCTGAGTGCTTCTTGAATATCAGCAAGTTCCACGTTTATATATTTCTGGCTAGCTGCCGGGAGGATGAGGCTGGGCGTAGGTGACTTTTTAGCCGGAGGAGCTTTAAAGCTCTCAAATGTGACGCCCTCCTCTCCAATGATGTACTGGTGCTTTGACGCCAAAGCCCGGAGTTCCTTAGCTTCGGGAGAGCAAGGTTTGGTGCATCACTCGCAACACCTAAAAAAAAGTACACGAGAAATATATGTAAGAGAAAAAAAGGGGGGTCATCCAAAGGACATGCATGTGGCAAGAGCAAGGCCTACCTGCAGGGGAGGTGATCTGGGCTTCTTGGAGACTACCCCAACATCTACTTCGCCAGGTGATCGCTTGTTGCCCACTTCTGTTGCACCGGTTGATGGTGCCAGAGACAAGGGCTACTCCGCCGGGCTACCTGTCATCGGTGGCGCGGACTTCACCACCGGATCATGCACCGACGGCGGTGCAAGTGTCACCGCGGGAGCATCCTTCACTGGAGACGTGGCCTTTGCCACAGGCAGCTCAGTCATCTCCACCGCCTCGGCCAAGAGGCGCTGCGCGCCGTCGCTCACGACGACGTGCGGCAATACATCCTATAGTTGGTTCTGCGTGCACGAAGATGAAGATAGTTAAAAAAAGGTATGTTGACATTTTTTATTTTACCTCAGGGATATCCAACGGAGCGTCGGAGTCAATAGCAATGACGGTTCCTTCAGAGGATTTGAAAGTGTGGTTGGGTCGGTGGCGTGAACTCCGCGGCGCCGTGCTGCCCGGCGGCGGCAAGGGCGGCGACAAACGGGTGTACTCCACCCCGTCGGACCTGCTTCCCGACCTAAAAGGCGCCAGAGGAGCTGAGGGATCCTTGTGACGGCGGCTGCTGCAAATTTTATCTGGATTTGAAAAAATGTTCAAGAATAGAAAATTTGTTCATGGTTGCCAACTTTTTTTAAGTTTGTTTGTTCCCGAAGGGATGGCCTTATTTTTTCTGAACTTGGTATTTGTATTTGTTGGCATGTTACATGGAAGATTGTCTTTTTGTGAAGGAACGTCTGTATTGATGATCCATCTTTCATTTCTTTAATGTACTCCCTCCGCTCCTAAATATAAGTCTTTTTAGAGATCGGACAACATACGAAGCAAAATGAGTGAATCTACGCTCTGAAATATGTCTATATACATATGCATTTAGTCCCTATTGAAATCTCTAAAAAGACTTATATTTAGAAATGGGGGAGTAACTCTTAATAAAGGGTAGTTGTGTGAGCACCAAATTTGAAGCTCAGTCTAAGAGAAAAGGTCTGATTATGTAATTTAGATACATAGTTCTTACTTTGTTAGGAGTAATCTAACGGTCATTTGATATTATATACGTATTCATCTTCGATGTGAACTTCATTGATCAATGTGTCTCCCTTTGCCCTTGCCAATCCAGGATGCCATGTTTCTTTGATACTAGAATTTCATGTTACCTACTCCCTCCGTCCGAAAATACTTGTCGAAGGAATGGATGTATCTATACGTATTTTAGTAAGATACATCCATTTTTATGCATTTCTCCGACAAGTATTTCCGGACGGAGGGAGTACATGATTACATCGGCCAAATGGATTTTACTTTGCCCTATAAAAGGTCTGCATTCATAGGTGGGATGCTTGCTCATAAATTTTCTTATTCCTAGAGTATTGCAATACTGTGGTAATGTGAATGGAACAATGTATAGATTGACTGCTATATCAATAATTTTGCATGCTAATATAAGGGCATATAACTAAGATATTGTATGCAAAGAATTATGCTGGTTCAGCTATATTTAAGTACAACGCAATGCAGCGCGTCAAAGGAAAGGCATGCAGTACCAAGGTATAGTCAATTCGCAGATGCCCCTCCCCCTAATGATGTCATGTCCCCTCACGGGGCTTACTGTATTGAAGTTGAAGGCTCCAAGGTTCAGATTTTAGTCACTCAAAGATATAATCAATCACTTCTCCTTTCAGCATTAGCTAATGCTGCGTAGATTCGTTTTTCTTTTGCTTAACATATTCATAGAATCACAGTTTCAACATGCCACTGTCATATACGCATTCCAATCTTCATTAAGTTTGCAGTAAATGGGTTGTGATGAACAAGCTTACTATAAAGCTTGCAAGAATTCCAAATGCAATACGGACTGAAATAGAGCCGTACTTTTTTTAGAATGCTATTATTGAAGATGAAGACCACCGTTTGCGCGCGCGCACACACACTAACACACATCGCAAGCATATTTTGCATGGCTGGTCTTCTTAGTTCTTAGTTCTTACATTGTCTTACGAGGCCTTGAAAGCAACCTGTCTTACTGAACTTTAAAATCAAATATTGTACTGTATTGATTTATTGTAAAATCGAGATCAATTCTTCTTCTTATTGTTGATGAAACATGTTGAGACTTCAGATCTGTTTCTCGAACCTTGAAATGGTGTGGATGCTACATGGTTTTAAGAGTTGCCTTGACTTGCTTAGCTGGAGTAGGCAGCTTGATGTGATCAATGGCGGGTTCACATGCCCAGTTCATTTTCTTGGGTTGACCCATCAAATCTGAGAAGCAATTTCTGTGCAAGAACGTACAGACTACCTGGCTCCTAAAACTGCCACGGTGTTTTTGACAATAATCCATGATCTGTTTCTTATCAAGGTGATGGTTCTAGACTTCATTACAGAAATTATTCTGATGCAACTTATGGACTTCTACTCCACAACATTCTTTTAGTTTGGGCATTTTAGGAATGATTCATTTCTTATTATGTGAATTTTTTTTTTTGAAAAGGGGTTTGCCCCAGCCTCTGCATCAGAACGATGCATACGGCCATACTATTGATAATCAAAAGGTCCAACATAAGTCTTGAGGTCTCAAACAAAAGGAAAAAATGCTCACAAAGAGCATGAATGCAAAAACAAGATAACCACAACCGGCAGGCAAAACATAAGATAGCAAACTAAACACCTATCCTATTACATGACTGCCATCCAAACCGGTTGAAGATAACTCGTGCTACCGTCTCTCATCGGATAGATCCAGTAACCAAATGCTCCCTGGCCTCCGTCGGAGTGAGTAGCGACCATATATGGATGAGTGTAGTGGCCCAGAAAATAACCTGCAAGAAATGAATATTTGTGTTCTGTTAAAAACCAAGTCATTTCTGCAGTTCCAAACTGCCCACAATAAAGCACATACTCCTACACGGATATGTCTCGATGTTTCTGCATCAATCCCATCTAGCCACGTCCCAAATAACGTGTTGATAGAATTCGGACTAGTAATATTAAAAGCTATGTGGACTGATCTCCATAATTTTTTGGCCAATGGGCAGTCAAGAAAGATGTGTTTGATTGATTCATTACTATCACAGAAACTACATCTTTTAGATCCAGTCCAGTTGTGTTTCGCCAAATTGTCGTTAGTTAGAATGACTTGTTTGTGGACTAACCACATAAACACTTTGATTTTTAAAGGCACTTTGACTTTCCAAACATGTTTCGAATGAGGAATAGCACTAGTGTTGATAATATCCAAATACATGGATTTAACCAAAAACTCACCATTCTTAGCTAGGTTCCAGTGCAACTGATCAGGTTGTCGAGAAAGGTGGACATCCATTAATCTTCTCACAAGATGGAGCCATGCTTTTCAACGGTTTCCTGCTAGCGTCCTCCTGAATTGAATATTAAGAGGGTTGGACTATAATACTGTTGCAACGTGAGCGTCTTTTCGCTGAACAATATTATAGAGAGAAGGATATTGGAGTGCAAGGGGTGTCTCCCCTAGCCATGTATCCTCCCAGAATCTTGTGGAAGTACCATTTCCAACTACGAATTTTGTCCTGTTAAAAAGACTGATTTCACTCTCACTAGTCCCTTCAAAAGGCGAATCAGTCGGTCTTACCATCACCTGGGACAAGGCTTTGGACTGAAGGTACTTATTATGCAGATCTGTGCCCATGTGGCATCCGTCTCTACAGATAACTTATACAACCACTTGCTGAGAAAACATCTGTTTTCACTTCTAAATTTTCAATGCCTACACCCCCTTGATCTTTCAGCCTACAAATAATATCCTACTTAGTGAGTCCGTATTTTTGTTTTAATTCATCGCTCTGCCAGAAGAAGCGCGATCGATAGAAATCTAGCCTTTTTCGTACTCCAACTGGTACTTCAAAAAAGGACAAGAGAAACATAGGCATACTTGTGAGAACCGAATTAATCAGAATCAGTCGTCCTCCGTATGACATAACCTTGCCCTTCCAGCAGCTCAGTTTTTTTTCAAATCAATCTTCAATGCACTACCACTCCTTGTTGGAAAGCTTGCGATGGTGGATTGCTATACCCAAATACATAAGGGTAAAGACCCCAATTCGCACCCGAACAATTCCTTGTAAGCTTCTTGTTCTTCTTTAGCTCTTCCAAAGTAGAAGAATTCACTTTTATGGAAGTTAATCTTTAACCCCGATAATTGTTCGAACAAGCACAACATCAGCTTCATGTTTCTAGCTTTAGCCAAATCATGCTCCATGAAGATGATAGTATCATCAGCGTACTGTAGGATAGACACTTCTCGTCAACTAAATGCGGAACGAGGCCACCTACCTGGCCATCATCCTTAGCCCTTCCTAATAGGATTGTCAACATGTCAACGACTATGTTGAACAGAATCGATGACATCGGATCTCCTTGTCTCAGACCCTTGTGTGTCTGGAAGTAATGACCTATGTCATCATTCACCTTTATTCCAACACTTCCTTTTTGCGTGAAAGAATCTACCTGGTCCCTCCAGGCCTGACCGAATCCTTTCATACACAACGCCTGCTGAAGAAATGGCCATTTTACCTTGTCGTACGCTTTCTCAAAATCCACTTTGAAAACCACCCCATCTAGTTTTTTCATGTGGATTTCATGGAGCGTTTCATGTAGGAGCACAACCCCTTCTAGGATGTTTCTGTCCAGCATGAAAGCAGTTTGAGATGGCTTCACCACAAAATGCGCAATCTGCGTAAGCCTATTAGTCCCAACTTTGGTGAAATTTTAAAGCGGGCATTAAGAAGACAGACCGGCCTAAATTGCTCAATCCTCATGGCCTCTGTTTTCTTAGGAAGCAAAGTAATTGTTCTGAAGTTCAAGTGAAGCAACCGCAACTGTCCCGAGAATAGATCCTGCAACTGTTTTCTTAATGATGTGCCAGCACTTTTTATAAAACTCCGCCGGAAAACTATCCGGTCCTGGAGCTTTATTATTCTTCATTTGTGAAATTACTTCAAACACCTCTTTCTCCGAAAATGGGGCTGTCAAAATATCGTTCTCATCCACTGCTAGTTGAGGAACATCCTCAACCCTCGACTCATCCAAGGATACGAAATTATCCTCTGGAGGCCCAAACAACTACTTATAGTAATTGGTGATATAAACTTTTAGGTTCTCCTGTCCTAAAATCGTCCCCTCATATTGCTCAAGCTAAAATATTCTCTTCTTTCGATGCTTGCCATTCGCAATCATATGGAAGAATTGTGTGTTATCATCCATTTGGACGATTTTGCGAAGTTTAGCTCGCAGTGCCCACTTCAATTCCTCCTCACGAAGTAGTTCTTTCAATCTAATTTCCGCCTCCACTTTAGTTTCTAGCTCTCTGGTATCTAGAATGGAGGAGTCGGCTTTTAAATCTAGGGATTGAATAAGTAAAAGGAGCCTTTCCTTCTCAGCCTCATATATCCCACTCACGTGTTTGGCCCAACCACATAAGAATAAGCATGAATAGCTTTGCATTAGTACTATATTGAAAAATAGTGCCCAGAGGTGAGATGGCTTAACCTGATACGGTAACTGACTGTTCAAGAGGCTGGGGGAGGGCCTAGCTGCTAGGGGTTGCCGATCATCTGTTGATTCATCCGTTCAGGGGAGGCCGTGTCATGGGAGCTGGCCTTCCTGATCCAAGAACAATATGTATGAGCTTTCGTGTTGAATATGCATACAATTATGTAGTATGTGCAGTTTGCATGCTCCGAGTTTTCTGGATGGTGATTTTGAAATAGTCCTTCCATGCTTCACAATCCCGTTCTCTAGTAGTGGTATTTTTTTCTGGTCCAATTATTGGATCTCTATTATACTCTGAACACTGAGGCAGAACATTTGTTGTCCTTCGGAGGTACGAGGAGGCGATTGATGTAGTCTATCTTAGTTGGTTCATTTGTTTTTGTCCCTTGATTTGAAATACTGACATGAATAGTATGCATCTTTGTTTGGTGCATAAAAGATCTCTAGGTTGTTTTCTGCATTCATATAATTAAATTCTCTTGGCACCCCTGGTGTATGCCCCTGTCCTAAATAGCAGAGTTGTTAGCGCTCCGGGGCCTGGATTCCTCTCTGAATTCAGGCCTCGGACCACTCCCATAGGTTCTTTTGCCTTGGGGATTTTGGGAGGGGAAAGGGATGGCTTCTCTTCCTCCCTCAGTTTGGCAAATGCAATTTCGTAGGGGAGTGGAGTATTACGCTCTATCTTTTTAGTTTCTTTTTATGTTTTGTAGTAAGACATGGTGATTTCTTCTAATGGAAATCGGAGAGAATGCTCTCTTTTGTCAAAAAAAGAATTTCTCTTGGCACAGATCATTTGATTTCCCATCATATTATTCACATCACGATACAAACATCAAACAAAAAATGATGATATTGTGATCTGTTCTTTATCCGTATAATACTAATAGAAAGGTGATTCAGATGCAATGCATCCCTTTATTTAGATTCCTTATCCAACATACAATATTTCCTTCAGTCTACAGTCTGTTAAATTTGTATCCTAATAAAAATCTTAACATTACCTGGAAAACTGTCTTGCATATTCGTTTGAGGAATTATGTGTCAACTGGTAATCAATCGAGCATTGAAAATGTCCATTGTTTGCACCTAAACCATTGAGTATTGTATGTATTTGACATTCGAGCATTCACACCAATATCAGTTTCGAGTCTTAAAGGTTTGAAATGATGGCATACTGCTGCAAAATAAAGGCCTGACGAAGCTATAACCGAGCGCGGCAAAGCGCGCCTATTCTTCTAGTAGTTCTCGATTTGTCCAAACTAGTAGAAGCATAAAAATCAGATCATGAAATATTGCTACATCTTCGCCGCTGTTAAATAGTATTATTTATTTGCATGAACTTACCATGCATGACGAACACCATTACCGCTAGGTTTTGTGAACTCTTAAAATATACATATACACCAGCTAGACATTGAATGATCTTTAAAGCACGTATCCGTATATATGGACACAACATAATGCGTACTCTTTCCTTTTCTTTGCTCCACTGGTGTGGAAACTCCAATTTCTAGCCGAAGAAAAATGCCATATTCCCGTGGAATATGCCATGCACCACATTATTTCATTAATCACAAATCCTGCAGTTATGGCAATATCATCAAAATCCATTATTCTCTTTAATTAATTTCATTATCTATTTTCTGCAAAATATTTTCTTTCGCATCCAAACAAATAGGGAACTCTAGAAGCTTCGTTGAGTTTCAAATTTCTTTTCAGCAATTGTTTCGGCGGGATTAGTTGAGAAACAATCCCAGCCCTTCATGTTTTTTCTCTCTGCCGAAAACCCTAGACCCTACCCAGCCGACCCTCTTGGCCTATATAAACTCACTCTTCATCTATTGCCCATGCACCCCCCTCCACGACCAAGAGACCAAGGAAGAATACCCTGCCATGGCGCAGGACTAGAAGGAAGCTTGTTCGTTTACTTCATCTTCATTATTAAGCTGAACCTCGACCTGTCTGCACCAAGCTTGACTATCTTCACCTTCACGGCTAGGTAGGTAACCATACAAGAAGGCAAGCTAGAGGAACTCACCTTGTTGCAATCTATCAGGGCCGAAACGTTTATTTTTATCTTTTGATATTGGTCATGTGCCTCTGTAGTTTATCCATGATGGAGCTACCTAGGTTTTCTAATCTGGCCTCCACTTATTTAGTATTGACGACCATATATTCTTGGCTTCCATCTAATTTAGGCGCCACATGGCGATGTCTAGTTAATTCTTCCACTCTTTTGATTTTGGGCCTACCTTTGTCATTCTTTGTCATCGGCACCTCCGATAGAGGTTGATATCAATCTCTCCAGGATAGGTCGATCAGATGGGTTATTTTTACTCGAATACGTTAGGATGCTCATTCTCTTGATCATGGAATAGATTGCATTTTGTTGGTTGAATAAGTCGTGTCTTGCACATAGTAGTTTTTATCTGCACCATGTAGTCGTTTTTATTGCGTGAGCTTTATTCATATTTATCAGTTGGCATTCCTACACATGCATGATAATGATTTCAACATAAATTAGAAATTTACATAATTGCATTCCCACTATTTTGTAAGTGGAATTTATGACCTATAGGAATATCGGTCTACAGGTAGAGAAGAGACGAGTTAGAGACGGAAGGGCGGCCACCATGGACGTTACCTTTGAGGCGAAGAACGGCTCGTTCACCCTAGAGGTGTGGTACTTCGCGACCGTGAAGCAGATGAAGGAGATGATCCACAAGCGCTACCGCCACCTCCCGGTGAAGGCCCAGCGGCTTTTCTTCAATGGCAAGGAGCTTGACGACGACCACAATACCGAGCACTACGGTATCATACAGGGGTCAAGCATCCGCCTTGAACTGCCGGCAAGCTTGACCATGTTACCTTTGTGATTTGTGCGTTTCGTGTTGTCGACAAGGAGGAAGCAACGGATAGGAATAATAACTTCACCACTTCTCTATTTTACGCATGCATGCACTGTACTATACTGCTCCAAGTATGTACGGAATAAATCAGAGTCTCCGCTATTGAGTCCGTATGCTGTTACGCTAGCCGGTTACGTGCGTGCATGCATGCACACATGCATGATCGAGTAATTCCTTGCATTTCTTCTTTTGTTTTGACGATGCTTGCTCGTCTACCAAAATTTTCTTCCTAAGCTCCAATGCGGCCTTCCCCTGCTGCTCCAATGGACACAGCGGACCGAAGATGCAGGCCCTTCTTCGTCGTGGCAGCCACTGGCCATGTCCCGTCTTGCCGCTGCTCACCGGAATCAAGTGTAATTTAGTGAATTGACACAGGGAAAGGGGCAACAGGTAGAAGAAGACTCAGGTCACGAGCTACCATGTTTCCTTTTATTCACTCAAATAGAAAATGGCAAAAACCAGAGAAATGGGATTGGATCCAATAGTCACGCCGCCATGCATCCCACGATTAACCACGCTGCCGTTTCCTTTATACCGATATTCATGCGCCATCCCAAAGCTGACGTTTCCTTTTATTCAGTCGAAGAGAAAACAGAAGGAAACTCCAATTCCTGCGTAAATATGTACGTGCCATTTTATGTGGATTGTAACTGCCCCACTATTTTAGGTAAATGCAATCAAATTCAACTTTTAGTACCCCCGACTAGAAAGTATAATTATTTAATATAGTGTTTTGCATGTATATTCATTGGTAGAATTATTCAAGAGAATTATACTCCGTCCATTCGAAAATATAGTGCTTCCGCCATTCCCGTGCTTAATCTTTGACCATAAATTTAACCAACAAGACCGACTGCGGCTGGAGAAAAAATCCGTCGCAGTCGGTCTTGTTGGTTAAATTTATGGTTAAAGTTGAATATCAGGAAGCGCGGACGGACTGTATTTTAGAATGAAGAGAGTAGCAAATAGCCTAAATTAAATAAGACTTTGTAGGCGCACCTGACAGAGTCATGGATTGATCGGTGACGCCCTGACACTCAGCCAGCCGCCCAGACGCTGTCTGCGTCGGCTTGTCGGAATTGGCTTTCTCGCGTTGTGCCACTGTCCTGCAAATGTTGTGCCGTAGTGGATTCTAATCCAATCTGTCGGAATTGATACACACGTACATAGAAATAAAAGGCCAAAACAAATTGATTCTCTCAATTAATCATCACCGATATAATCACCAAACAGAGAAACAAAACCAAAATTAAATAGAGTTTCAATTAACCTAAATGGAGATGGTGATCCGGTGAACAACTTTTCTGATGATTGATGGTGATTCGACTGACCTTCATCACGGATGTACCTGCCATGCATCCTTGGCGCTGCTGTACGGAGTGGCCGCGTGCATACCTGGCCGCCTGCCAACGGAGCGTAGCGGCGTACGGCGTTAGATTTGCAGGCAGCGGACGGCCGGACACCGACTAGGGAAACAAAGCGAAGGAATTGAAACAGAGATTTGGTTTGTTCCACTAATTACGGCAAGGCCCGCACACATAAAGTGGAGGGGTCATGCGCGCGCTACACTACTTGCATGCAAGAAACAAAACTGCAAAGAACAAACATGCACAGATTCAGGGCTAATAGTAGTGCCCCATCTCAGAACGGGATCCGGCTTGCCTGCTCCCTCCCCATGCTCCCATCCGTATGTTAAACGTGACATGTTCTGCACCATACATCCTTGCGTACTAGGAGAGGAGATCTTTGTCAACCGCATGAGGAGTAGTTAGGCAAGATACTTACGTAGTCTTTATCTTCTTTTATCTCTTGTATTTCTTCTCCTCCAAGATGTATCTCCACAACAACTTGTACGCATATGAGGGCTTGCAACCCATCTATATAAGATGGAACACGTCGGCCAGGATAGGCAAGACGTTTACCGCAAGTCGCACATGGTATCAGAGCATTCTTCTTCCACTAAAACCCTAGCCTATCCATCTCCATCAAGTGCACAGCCATGTCTTCCTCCTCCGCCTCCTTCCAGTCGCCGCTCAGCGGTGGAGTCCCGGAGAAGCTCTCCCGCAACAACTATGTCTTGTGGCGGACCCAGATCACGCCGCAGCTGCGGGGCGCCGGCGTCTTCCACTACGTCGACGGCACAGCGACTGAGCCGGACAAAGTCCTCACCAGCAAGGACGCCGCCGGCAAGGAGATGACTCGGCCAAATCCTCTTCATCCACTTTGGGTGAGGGAGGACCAGCAGGTCCTCGGATACCTGCTCCAAAACCTCTCCAAGGAGGTGCTCGTCACGGTGACCACGATCACCACGGCGTGCGAACTGTGGGTGGCACTGGCGAGCATGTTCTCGTCGCAGTCACTCAGCCGCGTCAACAACATCCGTACAGCGCTGATCAATGCGCAGAAGGGAAATCAATCGGTGGCCTCCTTCTTCGCCACCATGAGAGGTCTCGCCGATGAACTCGCCGCGGCGGACAAACCCATCCAGGACGACGAGCTCATGTCCTACATCATCCACGGGCTAGACCAAGATTATCAGCCCCTTGTCTCCGCACTGGATGCTTGCGTCACCCCGGTAACTCTTGATGAACTTTTCGCTATGCTCAGTAACTTTGATCAACGGATGGCGCAGTACCAAGGCTCCGGTGGTGGCTTCAAATCGTCAGCCAACTCTGCGTTCAGAGGCCGCGGCGGTGGCTCTCGCTCGCGCTCATCTCCCCGTGGCAAGGGGAGGTTCGGCTCCGGTGGTGGTGGCTACTCCAACAACTCGCGTGGCGGCGGCCGCTCGGGAAACTCCAAAGGACGCCGCGGTGGTGGCAATGGCGGCTCCAACAGATCACGCCCGGAGTTGCCTCGCTGCCAAATCTGTGGCAAGCTTGGACACACGGCGAAGGATTGTTGGTACCGCTACAAAGAGGATGATGGTGACTCCTCACAAGATGAAGAGAAAATTGCTGCTGCGGCCGATGGCTCCTATGGAGTTTATACAAATTGGTATGTGGACAGTGGCGCCATCAACCATATCACCAATGAGCTAGAGAAAGTCACCATAAAAGAAAAATATCGTGGCAAGGACCAAATTCACACGGCCAGTGGTGAAGGTATGGGCATATGTCACATTGTTTTTTAATACCCCTAGTCGTAAAATTCATCTTAAAAGAATCTTGCATGTTCCTAGTGCTCATAAAAATCTTCTCTCCGTTCATAGAATTGCCATTGACAATCATGTTTTTCTCGAGTTTCATCCTTATTTCTTTTTGATCAAGGATCAGGCCACGAAAAAAGTTCACTATCGAGGTAGATGCGTTCGAGGGCTCTACACGTTGATTCCGGAGTTTAGAAGATTCAATAAACAAGCTTGTGGTTCTATCAAGCTTTCGTCCACACTATGGCACGATCGTTTAGGACATGCCTCTTTTTCTTTAGTTGAAAAACTACCTAGGAAAAATAAGCTCCCGTTTGTTGGTGAGCGAAACATTGAAACTATTTGTGATTCATGTCAGTATGCTAAAAGTCATCAATTACCATACCCTATATCCACTAGTGTCTCCACCAAACCTTTGCAATTGATCTTTTCTGATGTGTGGGGGCCTGCACCCTCTTCTGTTGGTAGACACACATATTATGTGAGTTTCATCGATGACTATAGCAAATTTTCCTGGATCTATCTCCTTAAGAAAAGATCGGATGTGTTTCAAGTTTTTCACAACTTTCAAGCACTTGTTGAAAGAAAGTTTGATAGTAAGATTATTGCTGTCCAATCTGATTGGGGAGGGGAATACGAGAAACTTAATTCCTTCTTTCAAAGCATAGGCATATCTCACCATGTGTCATGCCCACATGCTCACCCACAAAATGGGTCGGCCAAACGCAAGCATAGGCACATTGTAGAGGTTGGCTTGGCCCTCCTAGACGGAGCCTCCATGCCCCTCAAATTCTGGGATGAGGCTTTTCTTACAGCTGTTCACATCATTAACATGCTACCTAGCCGTGTCATCAACAATGAAACACCCATGGAACGCCTCTTACACATAAAACCAGACTACACCTCTCTCCGTGTCTTTGGCTGTGCTTGTTAGCCCAATCTTCGGCCTTACAACAATCGCAAGCTTATGTTTAGATCAAAACAGTGTGCTTTTCTTGGTTATAGTGCACAACACAAAGGTGTTAAGTGCCTCGACATCTCCACTGGTAGGGTTTACATCTCTCGCGATGTTGTTTTTGATGAGACCAAGTTTCCCTTTGCGGATCTCCATCCCAATGTCGGCGCACTCCTCCGCAAGGAAATCTTGCTCCTACCCTCTCATCTCTCTGGCTATGATCAAGGGGGTATTACAAATTGTGATCATATGTTGACTAACCCTACTGATAGTCTTCTTGAGCCTTGTGACAATGCAGAAAACAGTGTTGTTCAAATCACAGAAAATGGTGAAGAAAACGGGTCAACAGGGCCCTATTTCATGTGCCCTGGTCCAGGGGACAGATCTTCTTCGGGATCGGCGCAGGTGCTGCAACAGCGCAGTCGATCCTCTCTGGGATCCGCGCCTGGCAGGGATCCGGACGCGCCAATCCTGACAGCTGCAGGCGGGCGCACGGACGCGCCAGCACCAGGCGGCCATGCAGACGAATCTGCGCCAGCCACGCGGCAGACCCCGGCGGGCCGCAGCGACTCCTCTCGCGCGCGCGAGTCCGCGCCTGACAATTGGCTGGCTGGGTCTGGTCTGGGCCGGGTCAAGCAAGATGGCCAACTGCGCGTCTACAAGCGGCGCGTCGCGGCTGGCCCGGCGGATGCGGGGTCAGGTCCTGTCAGTCCGGGGCCCAGGCGGCAATCATTGGGCCATGATGATTTACTCAGGCCCAGATCTTCTGCGGCCAAACTGTCACTTGCACCTCGGTCCACGGCCATAGAGAATCCGCCCCTGACATCGCCTGTGCGTGTTGCGGGCTCGGGCCCCCTGGACGGATCCTCCTCAGGATCAGGGCGGGATCAACTTGCGTCAGACCCGGGATCCTCTGCGCCGGAGCACCCTGCAGAGCCCCTGGTTGCTACTTTGCGTCGAACACGACTTCAGCAAGGGGTAATTAAACCTATTGATTATAAGCATATTACAAAATATGGGCTGGTGTGTTCGACAGGTGAACCAGGAGAGCCAAATACTCTCGAAGATGCTTTGGGTGATGCACGTTGGAGAAAAGCAATGAATGATGAAATCATGGCACTTGAGAAAAGCAGAACATGGCACTTGGTTCCTCCTCAACAAGGTAAAAATCTTATTGACTGTAAGTGGGTCTTTAGAATAAAAAGGAAAGCTGATGGAACCATTGATCGTTACAAAGCTAGACTCATTGCAAAGGGCTTTAAACAACGGTATGGTATTGACTATGAGGACACGTTTAGTCCAGTTGTAAAGGCTGCTACTATTCATCTTGTTTTGTCCATTGTTGTGTCTAGGGGATGGAGTCTACATCAGCTAGATGTTCAGAACGCGTTTCTTCATGGTGTTCTGGAAGAAGAGGTTTACATGAAACAACCACCTGGGTTTGTAAATGCACGTGCACCACTTCATGTGTGCAAGCTTGACAAGGCATTGTATGGATTGAAACAGGCCCCAAGAGCATGGTATTCTCGTCTCAGTAAAAAGATGCAAGCACTTGGTTTTGTCCCTTCAAAATCTGACACATCATTGTTTATCTATAACAAGTCAAGGATATCCATGTTTGTTCTCATATATGTTGATGATATAATTGTGACAAGCTCATCTGATGAAGCAATAACAACACTGTTGAAGGATTTGAGTGCAGAATTTGCTCTCAAGGATCTAGGAGATCTACATTACTTTCTTGGTATTGAGGTCAAGCAACACAAGGATGGTCTTCACCTCTCTCAAGAAAAGTATGCAGCAGACTTAGTAAAAAAGGCTGGTCTGCAAAACTGTAAGCCTGCACCTACTCCTTTATCTAGCACAGAAAAATTGTCTCTTACTGAGGAGAACTCCTGAGTTCAGAAAATGGTACAAAATACAGGAGTTTGGTAGGTGCACTCCAGTACTTAACATTGACCAGACCAGACATTTCCTTTGCTGTTAACAAAGTATGTCAGTTCCTTCATGCACCTACCACTGTTCATCTGACTGCTGCGAAACGTATAGTAAGATATGTGAAAAATACATTGAGTATTGGTCTAAATTTCAGCAAGTCACCCTCTACACTTATTAGTGCCTTCTCTGACTCAGATTGGGCTGGGTGTCTAGATGACAGGCGCTCAACTGGTGGCTTTGCAGTATTCTTTGGACCTAACTTGATATCTTGAAGTGCAAGGAAGCAAGCTACCGTTTCACGGTCTAGTACAGAAGCAGAATACAAAGCATTGGCAAATGCAACAGCAGAGATCATATGGGTACAGTCAATTTTGAAAGAACTATGTATGAAAAGCACTAAAGCTCCATGTTTGTGGTGTGACAATTTAGGTGCCACCTACCTCTCAGCAAATCCTGTCTTTCATGCCAGAACTAAACATATTGAGATGGATTTTCATTTTGTTCGAGAAAGAGTTGCAAATAAACTTTTGGATATTCGGTTTATTCACTCTCAAGACCAAGTTGCAGATGGCTTTACCAAAGCTCTACCCACAAGAAGCTTTGAGGACTTCAAGCATAATCTCAACTTGATGAAGTTGTGATTAAGGGAGGGTGTTAAACGTGACATGTTCTGCACCATACATCCTTGCGTACTAGGAGAGGAGATCTTTGTCAACCGCATGAGGAGTAGTTAGGCAAGATACTTATGTAGTCTTTATCTTCTTTTATCTCTTGTATTTCTTCTCCTCCAAGATGTATCTCCACAACAACTTGTATGCATATGAGGGCTTGCAACCCATCTATATAACATGGAACACGTCGGCCAGGATAGGCAAGACGTTTACCGCAAGTCGCACACCGTGCTCCCACTTCATCCTACGGCTGTCTTTTTTTCTTTTTCCTTTCTAATCTAATCATCTCCCCCCTGATTTTAAGTGGGTGGGGCCGGGCCTTATTTTGTTCCAATCAAATTAAGCCACGTACGCGGGAGCACGGATGGGAGCACGCGCAGGGAGCAGGCAAGTCTCGTCCCTCAGAACGTGCCTCCCTTTGTTTCTCCTCCAAGAAAGGTTGGCTAGGGTTTCTGCCTCCCGTCAGCGGCGCCGCCGATCTCCGACGTCCTGTCGCCTTAGGGCCATGTGTGTGCGGTGGATCCCGGCCCTTACTGTTGGGAGGGTTCCTAGGTGCTTCTTTGAATTTTATTATGGTTTGTGTCCTGCTCAGGAAGACGAGGCGGCGGTGATTTCTTAAAGATGGAATAAGGTTCTTCCCGCCTAGCCCCTGTCCCAATGATGTGTCTAGCATCGTCGGAAGCGTGTGGAGGTGTGTTTCCGGCGGATCTCGCGGGATTCGGTCAGTGGTTGTCTTTGGTAGATCCGCTCGAATCCGTTATTTGTTCGTCTTTGTTTTTGTGTCTTCAGGTTGGATCCTTCTGAGCAAAACTTCTCTTCATTGGCGGCGGTTACCGTTCTGGGGCGTTGGTCCTATGGGGCCTTAGCACGGCGACTTTCCGACTATCTACTACAACAAGTTGTGCCCGACTCCGGCGAGGGAGGGGTGATGACGGTGACGCGTCTTCGGCTCGTTTCAGTGCTTGTAGTCGCCGCTAGGCGGTCTATGAATCTGGATGTATTGTGCTGCCATGATTGAAGATGAATAGATCGACAATATTCCGCAAAAACAAAAAACAAAGTCGTGCCCCAGCCTGCAGCCGGTGTGCATCATCGCCGATCTCGACAATGGAGTTCCCGGCACCTCTTACTGCTCCATCCTGCAACCCCCTGCGTGCTCTGCCCTCTTCTAAGATGATCACGGACGGTCCTCTCGGTCCATCCTAGGCTGGAGCACCGCCGCTACGGTCCCTGGAATCAAGACCGCCAACTAGTCGGTCTGGTTCACCGACGGCCGGTCCAAACGGCAGCTCGGTCAGGGACCTGACCGGCCCGGAGCCGTGATTGCAGTGATGTGTCCTATGTGCGATGCGCCGCGGCTGTCCGTGACTGCTCGTGGCAAAAGAACCTAGCTGCCTCGGGTGTTCGTTAAACCGTTTAAACAGGCTGGACTCAACGGTGCCGCAGACGGCCATTGTCCATTTAAGGGCTGAAGCTGGAGACTGGAGTGCGGCAAAAGTGAGAGCAACTAGTTAACGAGCGTACCTTCGGGAGCCTCACAACGACCAGCACCACTTGGGGCGCTCTCAGTCGCCCACCACGTGTCGCGCTCTGGGCGCTTCCTCCGAATTTGATTTTTTTTATTTTTTTCGCATGCGTTTTCGGTTTTTATACTTTTTTTTGGGTTTTTTCGACGTTTCGGTTTTTCGCCGGTCTTCCTTAACATTTGGACCAAAAAAAATTTTGAAAAAAAATTGCGCAAAAGATGCGTATTCTTTGTTTTTCTTACGCGAGAGTCACGGCTTTGCTTCCGTGAGAGGCATGGTTTTGCTTTCGCGAGAGTCACGGCCGTGTTTCTCGGAAACGGGAAAAAATGCATTTTCTGTTTTTTCCTTCCGCGAGAGTCACGGTTTTGCTTTCGCGAGAGTCATGGTTGTGCTTTCGCAAGAGTCACGGTCGTGCCACTCGAAAACGGAAAAAAACATGTTTTCTTTTATTTTTTCTTCCGCAAGAGGACGGTTGTGCTTTCGTGAGAGGCACGACCGTGCCTCTCGAAAACGAAAAAACAACACATTTTCTCTTCTTCTTTTTTCTTTCACGAAAGACACGGTTTTGCTTCGACGAGAGGCACGGTTGTGATTTCGCGAAAGGCACGGACGTTCCTCTTTCGGAAAGAAAATTACCCCTGCTCCCGGTTCGGTTTTTTCATCCGGTTTTTTCATGAAAAAAAGTTCGTCAAAATCTATCAACATGGGATCTATTTTTGAAGATCTCGACGCGAAGAATCCAATGGTGAAAACGGTTCGAGATTTGGACCCACGGTTTAAGAGATAAAACGTTTTGAATAAACGGATCTAAAAAAAAGAAAAACTCACATGTGACTTATTTAGCCAGACGAAGGGAGTATTAGGAATAACCTCGTCCCAATTAATCATGGGCTGCATGCATGCATAATATGCCTAAAACTGCGACAGATATTACAGAATGGAGGGAGGAGTAGTACAACAAAGAGACGTACTATTGCCCGGAATCACTAATTGAAGAGTACTTATTGCAAAGATCACTCTCACTTCTCAGGTTGCGACAAGTAGCGCTTTGCATGTGCGTTTTCCGGAAAA
>NC_041385.1:859270071-859270834 GCF_002162155.2 Triticum dicoccoides | reverse complement strand
AGAGGGCATCCGTCATCCGTAGACGGCGTGAATAGGGCATCCAAACACCGCAGGGCTTTGTCCGCCAGCCACTGTGGGTCATCTATCATGAAAAATAATGGCATGTGTGGTGTAATGTTTCAAAACCCTGCACCTACTTCCTAGCTACACTTTCTCACATAGATTCTCATAAAAAAGTTTGAAACCACGGCATTCGAGTACCTCAGTTTTTTATACCCAGGGAATCAGCACCCGAGTTTATGAACACATTGGTTTATGTGAAAACCACGGTGCGTTTGGCAGGCACAACATTTGCATTGTTTTGCTTTCTTCAATAACTAGTTCATTTCTTCTTGACCGAATTGTCTCATTCGATTAACTAGTTCATTTCTTCTTGACCGAATTGTCTCGTTCGATCTTACTATCTTATATTTACTATTGGAGACTTCCTATAGAGCTCCATGTTTAATCCTGGAAAACTGAGATAATTATCCGTCTGATCTAACTATTAAGACGTGTAGCCATTCGATCAATGTCTCACCGTGTCCTCTTTTTCCCATCCGCATGCTACCCTACCGCCACTCTTCCTCACTGTGTCTTCTCTCCATACTATCAGGTAGAATCCGGTCCAGCACCTCCGTGTCTCCTAACTCCCCTTTTTCTTTACCAGTTGAACCCTGCCAGTTTTATACGTTCTGACCACGCTGCACTCCAGCAGATCAATCTCTCCCGCGATGGTATTGTAGCAGAGGAGTTCTAAATCAAAGGCAGCTTGATGTATTTT
>NC_041385.1:859268293-859269867 GCF_002162155.2 Triticum dicoccoides | reverse complement strand
ATGTAGCTGGCATTCTATGGCTGCTTTCATGTCTATGCTTCAGATGTCTATCGACGGTTTGCACTTTGGAGTGTATGTGTGGTACACATGTTGCTATCTTGCGACCAGAACATGCTCGCTGAACTGATGCCACATCATGCACATCATATTGTACAATGGTATGGCTCCTCTGATGGCTTCCTATGTTGAATGCCATAACTAGAATTACCCATATCTTATCTGACTCAAAAGAAGTGAAATTCATCCAAGCCTATTTTAAATATCTTCAAATTTAATTGCAATTTAATAAACATGCGGCTATTAGGTTGTGAGCTGAGGTGTCCGTAGAGCTATTCAGATGATAGCTAGGTATCTCTGTCATCGATCCATGTTCCAGATAATTTTTACTCGTATAAATTTATATCTAATACAAGTCCAAAACTTGATGTCACCTACACAACTTTATCCTCAAATTATGGCGTGCTTTTCTTTTGTTAGATCAAATACATGAATTGTGAAATCCATGTGTAAATTTGACATAAACTAATAGTTTATTTTTTGCACTTCTCTATTTTGTTGATGATTCTTTTCTGATGAGCACATAACCAATAGTTTTTAATTTCTACATAAGTGGTATTTTATGTTTCTTTAACATTTAGCATCTAAGTCATCCTATTTAGACCCACAAAAAAAAGTCATCCTATTTAGACCCTAAAATAGTGAATGTACAATTCAGACTAATAAAAGTTGTCCATTCTATCAACAGGTTTTCCCTACAGTCCTAAATCAATCAACGTTTTGTTTTCTTTCTCTATAGGCTTGCTTTTTTCTTACATCTTGATCATATTTTTTTTGAAGTTCATAAGATACTTCTTTTATATGCATACAAAATGATGATAAAGGCATGTATTAAACTATTAATACATCGCTACTAGCTTTGTACATGTATTCTTAGAAACTCTCAAATACCTCATTTTTCCTTCATAAACATTGACATATGGAACTAGTCTATTTCCTTTTATTTTTGTTCTTTGCTTGGTCCATATATATGGAAGAATGTTGTGTGCTAAACTAACCATGAGTTTCATGATATAAAGAGTAATGTGGTGTTTTGGGGATGGCTATATCGGTGGATCTATATGTATTTGTATCTCTTATTTCCTAAGGAGTATATTGTGTAGGACTTCCATTTCAAGGGGCCTAGGAATTCCATTTATATTGTTTATTAGTTCGGCTCATCAGCGGTCTTCTATGAAAAAAAGGTAGAAATATTATCTTAGAAGTTGTTGCAATTTGGAAAAAAATTAATTCATTTACAATATTGTGGGAAATAGTTAAATCATTGCTAGATTCAGTTGGATGCTCTCAAGTAGAAATATGGTCCTTCTAGCGATTTATCTCACCAACTACACCATTTCAATATAGTTATTAACTTTATTTCTTAGGTTTTCTTTCATTGTTGTTTTCATCTGTATGTGGTCCATAGGAAAAACTCTACAAAGACTTATATTTAGCTTGTCCACGACTTGGTCCTGTAGCCTATAGTATGTGTCAAAAAAAAAGGAAGCGACTTCCGTACAGCCCAGGCGCATGGG
>NC_041385.1:859267096-859267895 GCF_002162155.2 Triticum dicoccoides | reverse complement strand
TTAGAGAGTTCGCCCACAAGCCCCGCAGCACGCGGTTTGCCAGCTGCGCTGTGTGGGAGAACTAGTTTCCGCCCACACAGCCACCACCTAGACCACGCGCGTGTGGGCGCGTACGTGGCAGCTAGATAAGCACACATGGCAACTGTGATTAACAATACATGGCAACTATGGTTGGATCACACGTGGCAACTAGGTAAATACACATGGCAACTATTGTTTGACCATATGTGGCAAGTAGTTAATCACATGCGGCAGCTATGGTTTGATTACATGTGACAACTACCATAAATTAGACATGACAACTATAGTTAACCAAAACAGATCGAGTCGCCATGCTTTTACAACTACATTTGCCATCTCGGATAACTATATCTGCCATCCGGATGGCAACTAAATTGTCATCCCACGGATACCCAATGTAGCTGCGCTAGGACGTGTGGGCATATTTGCTTCATGCCACACACGTGGGGTGGGGATGAGTAGTACTTGTTGGGCATGTGGCACGAAGTAGCTGCGCCCACACGTGTGGGCAATTCTAATGTTCACCCACACACAGCCTGTGTAGGCTGCCTTCTGCTCACGCCACACACGGTGTGTGGGCGGATGTCTAGTATGCCACACGTGTGGGCGTTATCAGGACCCTAATATTTTTACTGAGGTGGCATGTGTGAGTCATGTGTGATGAGGTGGATAGGGTGCATGTCAAGATAAATAAAGTAACGGGGATGGATCTCTTAGGTATATATGATTCTTATAAATAGGGAAACCCCCGAAAGTTAACCTAGAAATTTGACTCCAC
>NC_041385.1:859264784-859267048 GCF_002162155.2 Triticum dicoccoides | reverse complement strand
CTCGTGTTCTTGATTTGGCACGATCTTGATGTATCGCGAGCTTTGTTGATATAGTTGGATCATATGGTGTTTCTCCATCTCTATCTTGTTGTGATGAATTGAGTCTTTCCCTTTGAGGTTTTAATCGGATTGAATATTTTGTATTTGAGAACACTTGATGTATGTCTTGCATGTGGATACCCGTGGTGACAATGGGGTGTTCTATTCATTCACTTGATATATGTTTTGGCAATCAACTTGCAGATTCCCGCAGTGACATTGGGGTAATCTAGGCACATGGGTTAATGCACGTTTTCGCCCTACTTTCTTCGGTAGAAATTTGGTGTAATCTTTGAAGTTCTTTGTGTTGGATTGAATATTATGAATCTAAAGTTGTTTGATGCATATCGAATAGTCAACTCACGGATACTTGCGGTGACATTGTAGTATCTAGGTAACATTAGAGTTGGTTGATGTGTATCATAAGGTGATATTTTAGTATGAATTCTAGGGAAGCTTGTGACACTTATAGGGGTGGCTAAATAGATTGATCGGGAAAGATAACTTTGAGGTGGTTTCGTACCCTACAACAATTTCAACTTTTGAGTGATTCTTTTTGTCGCACATTGAGGGATTGCACTAGTGAAAGTATGAACCCTTGGCCTTGTTTTCAAGCATTGCAATACCGTTTGTGCTCCATTTTATCACTTTCTACCTTGTTGTGTTTTATACTTTCATATTACAAAAACATATACAGTTTGCCATTGTATTGGTGTGTTGGGGACACAAGAGATTTCTTTAATTTGATTGCAGGGTTGTTTGAGAGAGACCATCTTCATCCTACGCCTCCCACAGATTGATAATCTTAGGTCATCCATTTGAGGGAAAATTGCTATTGTCCGACATTACGCTACGCTTGGAGGCCTAACACGAGTCTACAAGAATAAGTTGTGTTGTAGACATCAGTATGCGGTTAGAGCGGGCGGCCAGGGAGTTTTCTACCCAAGATAGGTGGCAGTAGAATCTCCAGATCAGTCCACCTCCTTCGTCGACATAGGCACAGTCTTGATCTCATATGGCTTTATTATTGCTAACTTGTCGGCTTTATATACTTTGTCAAACCATTCTATTCATGGTTGTGTGCATCTTAGCTATGTAGAGGTCAAGTTGCTCTTTTTATTTGTATCTGCCTGATGCTACATGATTGGTACATTTTGAGATAATAAAAGCAACCTTTATCAACAAAATTCCATCATCAAGAAGTGCGATGTCAATGGCTGCCAGCTGATCTCTGAGAGCTTTCACACGGTCTGTATTAATCGGCCATGCTGATGTCCTTCTTATGGATAAGTGCCAACTGGCGTATGATGTGCATGACCTTGTTGCACAAGTGTGATGAGAACATCCGCTCAATGGCAAACCAAACTGCGGCAGAGGAGGCTAGCCCGAGCGTCAGATGACAGTGTTGAGAGGAGTGTAGAGAGGATCAACTAATGTTGAGCATACCACACGGTTTATGTTGTGTTGTCCACCATTGGAGTGCCGTTTGTGTTTGACTTGTAGATAGACTTTGGCGGCGCTGAATACGATCTATTGACATAGCAAAGAACTTGTTGGACATGAAGGATGGGTATGACATGCGATTTCCATGGCAGGTGGTTGTCGCTATTGAGCTTCACGTTGACCATGTGTCCCATTGTAGAGACCAAGATGAGTCACTGTGAGGTAGAGCCAGTGAACACAGAACTGCAGGTGCCAAGCATGCCGCCGGTGACCTGCCCTAGGGCGAGGGAAGTCCCAGATGCAATGGATAGCAAGGTCATGGAGGTAGTTTGGTAGGAAGTCATGTTGTGGATCGACTAGGCTCTTATTACCATGTGAAAATAGCTATAATAGGGGTAATTTCCATGGGGAATACCCATGGGCGTGTACTATATGGTGTTATAGTTTACATCAAACATACAATCAATCAGGTCAATCTCTGATTGATATAACACGCATAGGGTCATCTATACATGACAACTATTAACTACCAGATCAAGCATTGACTACAACGGAACCTATGGGTTATGATAATCTTAATAGAGATTTACTGTCTCTTCGTGATTAAGATGTCGAGTAGGAAATTAACTTGGGTAAACAACCAAGCTACTCTAGTTATGTCAACCATTAAAAAGAATTATGGGAATGCTAAATCGGATGCTTTATTGCATCTTAGTACTTCGAAAGCCCTCTCTATGACAGGTAATACCGAACTTCTCTGGGACTCTACCATAAACTGTCCT
>NC_041385.1:859261759-859264774 GCF_002162155.2 Triticum dicoccoides | reverse complement strand
ATGTAGCTGGCATTCTATGGCTGCTTTCATGTCTATGCTTCAGATGTCTATCGACGGTTTGCACTTTGGAGTGTATGTGTGGTACACATGTTGCTATCTTGCGACCAGAACATGCTCGCTGAACTGATGCCACATCATGCACATCATATTGTACAATGGTATGGCTCCTCTGATGGCTTCCTATGTTGAATGCCATAACTAGAATTACCCATATCTTATCTGACTCAAAAGAAGTGAAATTCATCCAAGCCTATTTTAAATATCTTCAAATTTAATTGCAATTTAATAAACATGCGGCTATTAGGTTGTGAGCTGAGGTGTCCGTAGAGCTATTCAGATGATAGCTAGGTATCTCTGTCATCGATCCATGTTCCAGATAATTTTTACTCGTATAAATTTATATCTAATACAAGTCCAAAACTTGATGTCACCTACACAACTTTATCCTCAAATTATGGCGTGCTTTTCTTTTGTTAGATCAAATACATGAATTGTGAAATCCATGTGTAAATTTGACATAAACTAATAGTTTATTTTTTGCACTTCTCTATTTTGTTGATGATTCTTTTCTGATGAGCACATAACCAATAGTTTTTAATTTCTACATAAGTGGTATTTTATGTTTCTTTAACATTTAGCATCTAAGTCATCCTATTTAGACCCACAAAAAAAAGTCATCCTATTTAGACCCTAAAATAGTGAATGTACAATTCAGACTAATAAAAGTTGTCCATTCTATCAACAGGTTTTCCCTACAGTCCTAAATCAATCAACGTTTTGTTTTCTTTCTCTATAGGCTTGCTTTTTTCTTACATCTTGATCATATTTTTTTTGAAGTTCATAAGATACTTCTTTTATATGCATACAAAATGATGATAAAGGCATGTATTAAACTATTAATACATCGCTACTAGCTTTGTACATGTATTCTTAGAAACTCTCAAATACCTCATTTTTCCTTCATAAACATTGACATATGGAACTAGTCTATTTCCTTTTATTTTTGTTCTTTGCTTGGTCCATATATATGGAAGAATGTTGTGTGCTAAACTAACCATGAGTTTCATGATATAAAGAGTAATGTGGTGTTTTGGGGATGGCTATATCGGTGGATCTATATGTATTTGTATCTCTTATTTCCTAAGGAGTATATTGTGTAGGACTTCCATTTCAAGGGGCCTAGGAATTCCATTTATATTGTTTATTAGTTCGGCTCATCAGCGGTCTTCTATGAAAAAAAGGTAGAAATATTATCTTAGAAGTTGTTGCAATTTGGAAAAAAATTAATTCATTTACAATATTGTGGGAAATAGTTAAATCATTGCTAGATTCAGTTGGATGCTCTCAAGTAGAAATATGGTCCTTCTAGCGATTTATCTCACCAACTACACCATTTCAATATAGTTATTAACTTTATTTCTTAGGTTTTCTTTCATTGTTGTTTTCATCTGTATGTGGTCCATAGGAAAAACTCTACAAAGACTTATATTTAGCTTGTCCACGACTTGGTCCTGTAGCCTATAGTATGTGTCAAAAAAAAAGGAAGCGACTTCCGTACAGCCCAGGCGCATGGGATGCAGCGAAACATATATAGTGTGGGTTTTAAAGCATGCGGAACAGTGGGAAGAAAAAAAGGATGATGTGGGTGCATGATATTATTTCCCAAATGATAAAGCTCACACGTGTGGCCTGTTTGCACATCGTCCACACACATTGATCCACGTTGATTCTGTTTTGCACAAATCCTAAAGAAATCTGTTAGAATTTGAGTGCCACGTGGGCATCATTCTGTGTATGGGCGTTAGAGAGTTCGCCCACAAGCCCCGCAGCACGCGGTTTGCCAGCTGCGCTGTGTGGGAGAACTAGTTTCCGCCCACACAGCCACCACCTAGACCACGCGCGTGTGGGCGCGTACGTGGCAGCTAGATAAGCACACATGGCAACTGTGATTAACAATACATGGCAACTATGGTTGGATCACACGTGGCAACTAGGTAAATACACATGGCAACTATTGTTTGACCATATGTGGCAAGTAGTTAATCACATGCGGCAGCTATGGTTTGATTACATGTGACAACTACCATAAATTAGACATGACAACTATAGTTAACCAAAACAGATCGAGTCGCCATGCTTTTACAACTACATTTGCCATCTCGGATAACTATATCTGCCATCCGGATGGCAACTAAATTGTCATCCCACGGATACCCAATGTAGCTGCGCTAGGACGTGTGGGCATATTTGCTTCATGCCACACACGTGGGGTGGGGATGAGTAGTACTTGTTGGGCATGTGGCACGAAGTAGCTGCGCCCACACGTGTGGGCAATTCTAATGTTCACCCACACACAGCCTGTGTAGGCTGCCTTCTGCTCACGCCACACACGGTGTGTGGGCGGATGTCTAGTATGCCACACGTGTGGGCGTTATCAGGACCCTAATATTTTTACTGAGGTGGCATGTGTGAGTCATGTGTGATGAGGTGGATAGGGTGCATGTCAAGATAAATAAAGTAACGGGGATGGATCTCTTAGGTATATATGATTCTTATAAATAGGGAAACCCCCGAAAGTTAACCTAGAAATTTGACTCCACTACCGCAAGCCTCCGTACCAACGAGATCCCATCTAGAGCCCTATTTCGGCACCCTACCGGAGGAGGAAATCATCACCGGATGTCATCTTCATCATCCCGGCCGTCTCCATGATGAGGGGGTAGTTCACCCTCGGGGCTGAGGGCATGTACATGTTGCTACGTATTTGATCTCTCTCTCTCTCTCTCTCTCTCTCTCTCTCTCTCTCTCTCTCTCTCTCTCTCTCTCTCTCTCTCGTGTTCTTGATTTGGCACGATCTTGATGTATCGCGAGCTTTGTTGATATAGTTGGATCATATGGTGTTTCTCCATCTCTATCTTGTTGTGATGAATTGAGTCTTTCCCTTTGAGGTTTTAATCGGATTGAATATTTTGTATTTGAGAACACTTGATGTATGTCTTGCATGTGGATACCCGT
>NC_041385.1:859206425-859212899 GCF_002162155.2 Triticum dicoccoides | reverse complement strand
CTTCAAGTGGAAGGGCGGTGTAAGAGCCACTCTAGCAGACCCCGCATAATGCGCGAACCTGCATAATTCCGGCGAGTGTACGGGCTCGTCTCAATTTTCTGGCCAGAACAAAGCCCGTATATTCGTCCGGCCCGTAAATATTTTTACCACAGTCTGCAAACGTTACCACTGACTGGGGATGAGGCGGAGCGCCGCCGCCGCGCCAGATCTGATGCCGCGCCCAACCAGGGGGCGCGTCGGTGGCTCAACCATGGTAGCCGGCCGCCGCCGGCGTTCGACCGCCGTGAGCTGGATGAGTTCGACCGCGAGCTCGCCCGCCGCCACCACGCCTTCTCCGGCTCCTGGTCCGCGGGGAGCTCACCCGCGGGCGCATCGAGCTCGCGGCTCATTCCGATTAAAAGGGAGCCAGAGGAGGAGCTCTCGCCTCGCGCCGTAGCGCCCGATGCGCCGCGCCGAGGCGTCATCGGGCCCGAGGAGTACCTTCCTCCGGGGCAGGAGGAGCTTCTCGAGCGCGTCGTCCTCGAGCGGTCGAGGGAGATGGAAGAGCGCATCCGCCGCGAGCTCAAGTACGAGTGGCTCTTCCTCCAGACAGGCGTCGCCGCGTCGCAGGCACAGACGTCCAAGGAGGCTGACGTGCGACTGATGTAGGCGGAGCAGGCGAAGTTCTACATCGACCTTGACTCCTCTGACTTCTCCGACTCCGATTGAGCGCCGCCGCTAGGCAGCTACCGCACGAGCTCCGGTGAGCTCAATTTTATTTAGTGGTACGGTAGCGTAGATGCATACTGTGTACGAACTTATGAGAAGAAGAACTATCTATGTGAAGAAGAACTATCTATGCAAGCGAGCTTCGGTGAGCTTTTGCTTAAATTTCTCAGCGAAACAAGTTTTTTAAATATTACGGGTTTGGATACAGTTTCTATTCTGCCACGGTGATTTTGAGCCTGCATAAATGCCCCCATGTGAACTGTAAATGCAGTTTACAGCTTGGCGGGATAATGGGTCTGCTAGAGTTGTTCTAAGTGGTGTGGCGTTGACACGGCCACGGCAACACACACCGTCAGAGTCAGACAGATAGATAGACAGACAGTCTCGGGGAGGAGGTGGCACCGCGTCATAGATGATGGACTGACTGGAGGCACGCCGGCCGGCAGCAAGCGTCATGCAGGGAGGCCAGGTCAGCACAAGCAGCAATCTAGATCTCCATCTGGCTGGCTATAAGATGGGAGGCTGCAACGTCCGTTCATTCTCTAACTTCTCCACCATGGCATCATCACCCTTCCATCACGAGTCCTCGCTACCTCATCTGCGTTCATCTTCCCTCTCAACCTTGTCTGAAAAGTCCCAAAGAGCACATGCTCTTTATATATGTGCCGTGTGCGTGGATGCCACTAGTACGATAAACTAGGCCTAGTTGCTCCTAAAATGGGGCCCCAGCTACTTGGAGGCCCTGTGCGGCCGGACAGGCAGCACACCCCTGCGCCCGGGCCTATGTTGTATAAGTCGTGGTGTTCAAGTTGCACCACCTGTAATGTTGCAACGAGAGTGATCTTTAGAAAGAGTACTCATTAATTAGTGATTTCGTGCTAGTTGTATATGTTGGGAAACAAATGCCATCTATATGTTGCTTACATATATTAATTCGACCCAGTCATGTTTGTTGCGGTTTCGTCCTTCTTGTTGGTTGAGCTGCAAGCATGCTGCACCCAGGGGAGGGTGAGATCTATAATGGAGAATTATACTCTCTAAGCTCCGAAATATAAGTCTTTGTAGAGCTTCCATTATGAACCACATACGGATGTATATAGATGCATTTTAAGTATAAATTCATTCATTTTGCTTCGTATGTAGTTTATTTAGTGGAATCTTTACAAAGACTTATACTCCCTCCGTCTCAAAATTCTTATCTTAGATTTATCTAGATATGGATGTATCTAACACTAAAATATGAATAGATACATTTATATGTAGACAAATTTAAGACAAGAATTTTTGGACGGAGGGAGTATTTAGAAACGGAGGGAGTAGTATGTAGTATTAAAATAATTTACTTATGTGGCATATGCGAAAGAATATATCATCTGTTTATATATGGGTGAGGGAGTGAGCCGCTGTGGATGCTAAGCTAAGCGTCTATTCCATTCTTGCCCAAGTAGCGTGTCGGTGTCGTCGGCAGTGCAAGTATGTGTCAGTTGAGTCCGTCCACACGGTGCGGGAAGGCTGGTGGCATGGTCTGCGTTTACCGGGAGGGCATGCAAGCAAGCAAAAGAGTTAATTATTACTTCCTCTATTTCTAAATATAAATCCTTCTAGAAATTTCAATACGGACTATATATTTCCATAGTGCCCACGGAGATCAGCTCGAATAGTGGCAAGCATCGGCGAACCACAGACAAAACTCAAGCCAAGTCTCCACTGCGATGCTCTCAACAGAGTAACAACGCCACACCGCCACCATCACCGGTCCGGAACGGACCAAGGCTTTCGCCCGGAGACTACAACTCGATAAAGAAGGTTGTCGGTGGAGTTTCAGACAGAAGGAAGGATGGATATTCTGACGGACAGATATCCCAATCGTCATCTAGTGTATGTACACTAGTAGAAAAACACCTAATAGTCCCGATTCGTGAGGGCCTTTAGTCCCGGTTCATGAACCGGGACTAATGGACCGTTACTAATAGCTCCACCCATTAGTCCCGGTTCAAACAAGAACCGGGACTAATGTGCCTCCACGTGGCTCTGTGCGCCGAGTCCAGTCAGGGGGCCTTTGGTCCCGGTTGGTGGCACCAACCGGGACCAAAAGTCCATGTTTTTTTGGAAAGTGGGTGCGTTAGAGGGTTTGGGGGTTATTTTTAGGTTGTTATATTAGCTAGCTAATAGAGAGAAGTGTCCTCTCTTATATCTTCGTCCTTGGTTTACCAACACTGCTGATATATATGTTCATTTTACCCGCTGATATAATAACTCATGCATGCTCGCATACATCAGCATATATAATAACAAGTACTCGTCCTACTAATCATGCATCATCATACAACTTCTACTCGTTATTAATAATAAGTCATACGATCATCATCCTCATAGTCATCGAACCCGACCCTACATAGTGTGTAGTATTAAAATAATTTACTTATGTGGCATATGCGAAAGAATATATCATCTGTTTATATATGGGTGAGGGAGTGAGCCGCTGTGGATGCTAAGCTAAGCGTCTATTCCATTCTTGCCCAAGTAGCGTGTCGGTGTCGTCGGCAGTGCAAGTATGTGTCAGTTGAGTCCGTCCACACGGTGCGGGAAGGCTGGTGGCATGGTCTGCGTTTACCGGGAGGGCATGCAAGCAAGCAAAAGAGTTAATTATTACTCTCTCTATTTCTAAATATAAATCCTTCTAGAAATTTCAATACGGACTACATATTTTCATAGTGCCTACGAAGATCAGCTCGAACAGCGGCAAGCACTGGAGAACCATAGACAAAACTCAAGCCCAGTCTCCACTGGGATGCTCTCAACAGGGTAATGACGCCACACAAGCTTTCGCCCGGAGACCACAACCCGATCAAGAAGGCTGCGGTGGAGTTTCAGACAGAAGGAAGGATGGATATTCTGACGGGCAGGATATCATAATCGTCATCTAGTGTATGCAGTATCACTAGCTTAACAATCAATTAGACTGCGTGCGAACATGGATGGTTTTTCAATTCCATCTCCCGGCGGCCGATCCAACTGAACCGAATGCGGACGCGGGCCGATTCGCACCATCCATCCCCCTCCAAATAAAAATTGCGACCTGAAATGTCCTACATTTGTTTACAAAGGAAGTAATTTTCACCAGCCTGTTAGTGTTAGTTCACACACACACACACACATATATATACATCCGGGCTATTCTGTTACGTGTAACAGAATATTATTGGTTACTCTTTTTGAACTGATGGTTTCAGGTGGTTGTACTAATATTTTCGAAGCGGTTGAACTGATGCTTTCAGTTGTGTTTAACAGATCGTCTTCTTTAGTTCAAATTTTTTTGTAATTTTTTGTCGGAACGGGGCGTGTAATATATCGTTGGAAAGCTCTTCACAACCATATTTCAAGTATATTGAACGTTTTTGCAAAGTCATTATGGTTTAAGAGCAATTTGAAAAAACCATTTTTTTAAACTGAAAACATGAATCGTATTTTGGACTCAATTTTCAAACCGTTTGTCGGAATTGAGAAAATAAGATGGTGTTGGAAAGCCGGTGAAAATCCGCATCTTACATATATGTATTGTTTTTTCTAATTTTATATGATTTTAAAGTAATTTAAAAAATGGTAAAATTCTGAGCGAAACGTATTTTCGCGAATTTTTGCAAACGGTTTATTGGATTTACACAAATGATACGGCGTTGGAAAGCTATGGAAAATGCGCAACTTTTTGGTATACAAATATTTTTCTAATTCCTTACGGTTTAAAAAAGAATTCGAATACGGTCAAATTTGATTTTGAACACGATTTTTTTAAAAAGTTTGTCGACATATGGCAAATAATATACTGTTGGATAGCTATCAAAAATGTGAAACTTAGTCATGTTGAACGTTTTCTCTACTTCGCAGCCGTTTAAAAGTAATTTAGAATACGGCATGACGGATCTTGCTGTTTTCTCGTCTGAAAAACAGAATAGTCGTACTGATATATGTGTATGTTTGTACTGACCTATTTTTTGTAGAGTAATTTTGAATGGTTCCGAAAAAGGGAATTTGTACTGATGATTGCATGGGTTTGTACTAAACGTGTTTTCACTAACTAGACTTTGCTCTGTTTTTTGGGTAATATTTTTCTCATAAGTTTTCAACGGTTTACTGTATCGTTGCCCCTGTATTTGTATGATTTGTATCATCAAACTGAATTATATTTTATTCAAAAAGAAAATGTGTTTGTTTTGTTTCTTTTTTTTTTAACTCGACATTTTTTTGACAACATTGTTCTGAACTTCTCTCATTTTACGACTTGTCCTGAGGTACTTACTAAGCAGGATTTTCATGGGGTTTCTTTTTTTGCTTGAACTTTACAATTTGAATTTCTGCCATTTCTTTTATTCCGAACGGCCCATCGTTTTTAACTCGTACTGAGGTACTTACTACACCCGAACTGGGGTGGCTGTCGCGTGTCTCGGCATGTTTTGAACTCGATGATATTTTTTCATCAATTTACTGCCGATTTTTTTCATCACACTTGAGTGATTAATAGGTTTACTTACTGGCCAGTAACACATGAACTCCTCAGGCAATAATACATGAACTACTAGGAACATAAATTTTCATCGAGTACTTGAAAACATAAAACATTACATAATGAGAAGCACCGAAGAGTGAATGTAAAAATAACTCCCACAACAGATTGTGTTTTTTTTAACTCAACAATTTTTTTTGGAAACGATGTTCTCGAGTTCTCTTATTGCGCTCGAACTGATCTCCTTATGTGTTTATATCTTGTTCAATCGTGCAACCAAAAAATTTGAACATAACAAATATCACATTTTTGGCTCCTAACCCTCATGCATATATATATTTTTGAACTGATGTTCTTTCTGTCATTGCACTGTTGATATATAATCGGACCAAAATATCGCTGCTACCAAGTCTACACTACCAAGTACATGCATGAGTTCAGTATTTTTTTACCATAGTTCAAGGCAGCAAGGTTGCAAGTTCAAAAGGTCAATGGACCAAAACATGTTCGGACACAAAATGTGCATACATGTTTGATACGCAATAGTTTAGAATCAACCAAAACACATAACATATATTTTCTGAACATAAGAACTATGACCATTAGAATTACATAGTTAATCTTTGTTCTTGAAGCGCTAGTCATAGCACTTTGACTCAGCCTCCTTAAGACGTTGCTTTGGTGTCCCCGTTAACTATCATTGGCTGTTGGCAGCGAAGTCCTTGAAATTGCCATACACCAGTAGAACTTACTGGTTCTCCGCCGTCTAAAATGAAGAACACACATGAAAGATTACCAGGTTATGTAATCTGTAGCAATTTTACATGTTGAACTTTCTAGTTGAGACCTTTGACCTATCCCAACTAGAGATGCTTCTCTCGAGACGGATAAGAGATTTAAAACAAAATGCAAAAGGCAAAAAGAATGTAAAAAACCTCTACAAATTTAGGGCTCCTAGAAGTAGCAACATCAGCACATGCATAGAGGGCAAACATAACATGAAAAGTTGCAAAATGGAACTGAAGTAATATACATTTTTGTCAAAAAACTTATGGTCTCTCGAGATCTGAACTGATTGTGTTACAAGCACACTCACAAAACCCAACGAGCTGATTAAGTACATGTTAAAAGGATAATCAAGTTCATGTATATTAATTGGGTGAAGTTCAAAAAAGAAAATTTTGAAAAGTCTGCACTATTTTTGCTATAACAACTACTCATCTTTTGCCAACAATGTATATTACACTGTTAAAATAAGATTTTTT
>NC_041385.1:859204324-859205941 GCF_002162155.2 Triticum dicoccoides | reverse complement strand
TTTTTTAACTAAACTAAATTAATAGATTGTACTAAACACCTAAAGGACGTGTTTTTTTAACATATTTCCAACTACTAAATTAGCAGAACACATGTAAGCATTTTAATAGCAGAAGCAAAGTGGGAGAGATTGATGTGAGAGTGTCATTGACGCACACACAGGACTACCATCAGCGCTCAACTTGGACGGCTGCCATCAACCGTTGTGGACGGGCTGGTGGTGCTGCGGCCCAACCAGAGGAGGTTGGTGGTTGTGCGACGCGTTGCCGGGACGACACATAAGAATTGAACTAAATGGATTTTAGATATTGAACTGAACCGAAAGAAGAAACTGGAGATCACACATACATTTCTACATCAGGATTGACATAGTGTCCACATGAACTTACCTGAAGTTCGGAGATCAAGTGTAAGGCATCATATGCACTTAAGAATGACAAAAGGCTTGCATACTCTGAGCTTGTACTCTCACTAATAATCAATAGGACTCTCATGTTTCTTGAGCACAGATCAACGAAAAACACCCAAAAACAAAATCCCTACTGTTTGCAAATGTTCCATAGAATATCTTATCATGAACGGACTGGTGAACTTACAGAGGATTTGTTTCTAGCGACCTCCCCAGTGGTTCAGGTTTATTTATTTCTCGAGCTCTAATTTTTTAGCTTGCCCGACATCTAAACATGAACTACACGTTACTTGTACTGATATTTTTTTGTCAATGAACTTATGCAATTTAGGTACTAGAAACTCACTGATGCTATTTACTCTTTGTTTTTAAGGCATTTTCAGTACATTCCAAATATTAGTTTCTTAAACACATCCACATGTTAAACGGATCAGTACATGAAACTTGCACTGAATCGGTTAAACTTTGAATATGTTCAGAGAACATGAGGCTCTCATGTACTCTAGGTTACACACCAAACCTAGCTTTTACCATGATGCACCTTCTACTATGGAATGTAGACGCGGAAACAAAACAATTTCTTATAAAGCTTCCTAGCCCATTCACTTCAACCGTTAGAAGACAAACTTCTTTTTTGGGAGAGAATGGAAGATAATTTCTAAACTGCAGTTTTTTGCACTAAATTCGGAAAGAAAATTACCCGTGCTCCCGGTTCGGTTTTTTCATCCGGTTTTTTCATGAAAAAAAAGTTCGTCAAAATCTATCAACATGGGATCTATTTTTGAAGATCTCGACGCGAAGAATCCAATGGTGAAAACGGTTCGAGATTTGGACCCACGGTTTAAGAGATAAAACGTTTTGAATAAACGGATCTAAAAAAAAGGAAAACTCACATGTGACTTATTTAGCCAGACGAAGGGAGTATTAGGAATAACCTCGTCCCAATTAATCATGGGCTGCATGCATGCATAATATGCCTAAAACTGCGACAGATATTACAGAATGGAGGGAGGAGTAGTACAACAAAGAGACGTACTATTGCCCGGAATCACTAATTGAAGAGTACTCATTGCAAAGATCACTCTCACTTCTCAGGTTGCGACAAGTAGCGCTTTGCATGTGCGTTTTCCGGAAAACCATAAGGCGTGTAACATTGAATTCTCCTCGATCCCCTTCCCCGGCTCGTTCACGAGGGTTCTCCCCCCCCCC
>NC_041385.1:859203334-859204097 GCF_002162155.2 Triticum dicoccoides | reverse complement strand
AGAGGGCATCCGTCATCCGTAGACGGCGTGAATAGGGCATCCAAACACCGCAGGGCTTTGTCCGCCAGCCACTGTGGGTCATCTATCATGAAAAATAATGGCATGTGTGGTGTAATGTTTCAAAACCCTGCACCTACTTCCTAGCTACACTTTCTCACATAGATTCTCATAAAAAAGTTTGAAACCACGGCATTCGAGTACCTCAGTTTTTTATACCCAGGGAATCAGCACCCGAGTTTATGAACACATTGGTTTATGTGAAAACCACGGTGCGTTTGGCAGGCACAACATTTGCATTGTTTTGCTTTCTTCAATAACTAGTTCATTTCTTCTTGACCGAATTGTCTCATTCGATTAACTAGTTCATTTCTTCTTGACCGAATTGTCTCGTTCGATCTTACTATCTTATATTTACTATTGGAGACTTCCTATAGAGCTCCATGTTTAATCCTGGAAAACTGAGATAATTATCCGTCTGATCTAACTATTAAGACGTGTAGCCATTCGATCAATGTCTCACCGTGTCCTCTTTTTCCCATCCGCATGCTACCCTACCGCCACTCTTCCTCACTGTGTCTTCTCTCCATACTATCAGGTAGAATCCGGTCCAGCACCTCCGTGTCTCCTAACTCCCCTTTTTCTTTACCAGTTGAACCCTGCCAGTTTTATACGTTCTGACCACGCTGCACTCCAGCAGATCAATCTCTCCCGCGATGGTATTGTAGCAGAGGAGTTCTAAATCAAAGGCAGCTTGATGTATTTT
>NC_041385.1:859201486-859203060 GCF_002162155.2 Triticum dicoccoides | reverse complement strand
ATGTAGCTGGCATTCTATGGCTGCTTTCATGTCTATGCTTCAGATGTCTATCGACGGTTTGCACTTTGGAGTGTATGTGTGGTACACATGTTGCTATCTTGCGACCAGAACATGCTCGCTGAACTGATGCCACATCATGCACATCATATTGTACAATGGTATGGCTCCTCTGATGGCTTCCTATGTTGAATGCCATAACTAGAATTACCCATATCTTATCTGACTCAAAAGAAGTGAAATTCATCCAAGCCTATTTTAAATATCTTCAAATTTAATTGCAATTTAATAAACATGCGGCTATTAGGTTGTGAGCTGAGGTGTCCGTAGAGCTATTCAGATGATAGCTAGGTATCTCTGTCATCGATCCATGTTCCAGATAATTTTTACTCGTATAAATTTATATCTAATACAAGTCCAAAACTTGATGTCACCTACACAACTTTATCCTCAAATTATGGCGTGCTTTTCTTTTGTTAGATCAAATACATGAATTGTGAAATCCATGTGTAAATTTGACATAAACTAATAGTTTATTTTTTGCACTTCTCTATTTTGTTGATGATTCTTTTCTGATGAGCACATAACCAATAGTTTTTAATTTCTACATAAGTGGTATTTTATGTTTCTTTAACATTTAGCATCTAAGTCATCCTATTTAGACCCACAAAAAAAAGTCATCCTATTTAGACCCTAAAATAGTGAATGTACAATTCAGACTAATAAAAGTTGTCCATTCTATCAACAGGTTTTCCCTACAGTCCTAAATCAATCAACGTTTTGTTTTCTTTCTCTATAGGCTTGCTTTTTTCTTACATCTTGATCATATTTTTTTTGAAGTTCATAAGATACTTCTTTTATATGCATACAAAATGATGATAAAGGCATGTATTAAACTATTAATACATCGCTACTAGCTTTGTACATGTATTCTTAGAAACTCTCAAATACCTCATTTTTCCTTCATAAACATTGACATATGGAACTAGTCTATTTCCTTTTATTTTTGTTCTTTGCTTGGTCCATATATATGGAAGAATGTTGTGTGCTAAACTAACCATGAGTTTCATGATATAAAGAGTAATGTGGTGTTTTGGGGATGGCTATATCGGTGGATCTATATGTATTTGTATCTCTTATTTCCTAAGGAGTATATTGTGTAGGACTTCCATTTCAAGGGGCCTAGGAATTCCATTTATATTGTTTATTAGTTCGGCTCATCAGCGGTCTTCTATGAAAAAAAGGTAGAAATATTATCTTAGAAGTTGTTGCAATTTGGAAAAAAATTAATTCATTTACAATATTGTGGGAAATAGTTAAATCATTGCTAGATTCAGTTGGATGCTCTCAAGTAGAAATATGGTCCTTCTAGCGATTTATCTCACCAACTACACCATTTCAATATAGTTATTAACTTTATTTCTTAGGTTTTCTTTCATTGTTGTTTTCATCTGTATGTGGTCCATAGGAAAAACTCTACAAAGACTTATATTTAGCTTGTCCACGACTTGGTCCTGTAGCCTATAGTATGTGTCAAAAAAAAAGGAAGCGACTTCCGTACAGCCCAGGCGCATGGG
>NC_041385.1:859199331-859200374 GCF_002162155.2 Triticum dicoccoides | reverse complement strand
TTAGAGAGTTCGCCCACAAGCCCCGCAGCACGCGGTTTGCCAGCTGCGCTGTGTGGGAGAACTAGTTTCCGCCCACACAGCCACCACCTAGACCACGCGCGTGTGGGCGCGTACGTGGCAGCTAGATAAGCACACATGGCAACTGTGATTAACAATACATGGCAACTATGGTTGGATCACACGTGGCAACTAGGTAAATACACATGGCAACTATTGTTTGACCATATGTGGCAAGTAGTTAATCACATGCGGCAGCTATGGTTTGATTACATGTGACAACTACCATAAATTAGACATGACAACTATAGTTAACCAAAACAGATCGAGTCGCCATGCTTTTACAACTACATTTGCCATCTCGGATAACTATATCTGCCATCCGGATGGCAACTAAATTGTCATCCCACGGATACCCAATGTAGCTGCGCTAGGACGTGTGGGCATATTTGCTTCATGCCACACACGTGGGGTGGGGATGAGTAGTACTTGTTGGGCATGTGGCACGAAGTAGTTGCGCCCACACGTGTGGGCAATTCTAATGTTCACCCACACACAGCCTGTGTAGGCTGCCTTCTGCTCACGCCACACACGGTGTGTGGGCGGATGTCTAGTATGCCACACGTGTGGGCTTTATCAGGACCCTAATATTTTTACTGAGGTGGCATGTGTGAGTCATGTGTGATGAGGTGGATAGGGTGCATGTCAAGATAAATAAAGTAACGGGGATGGATCTCTTAGGTATATATGATTCTTATAAATAGGGAAACCCCCGAAAGTTAACCTAGAAATTTGACTCCACCACCGCAAGCCTCCGTACCAACGAGATCCCATCTAGAGCCCTATTTCGGCACCCTACCGGAGGAGGAAATCATCACCGGATGTCATCTTCATCATCCCGGCCGTCTCCATGATGAGGGGGTAGTTCACCCTCGGGGCTGAGGGCATGTACATGTTGCTACGTATTTGATCTCTCTCTCTCTCTCTCTCTCTCTCTCTCTCTCTCTCTCTCTCTCTCTCTCTCTCTCTCTCTCTCTCTCTCTCTC
>NC_041385.1:859196158-859197058 GCF_002162155.2 Triticum dicoccoides | reverse complement strand
CTAGATCATCTAGCTATAAATTTGAGAAGCATGTTTACTCAGGCACAGTTTTAGAAAGTTGGTTACTAAAAATTGTTCTGCTCCTATCAAAATCGTCCAACCCATTGATATTATAGTTTTCCATTACACTTATAAAGGTTAACCACATAAAAATCCTACTATATACTGAGATATGATGCTCTGTTATATACAATTGTAACATTTGTGGTTGCCAATTATATTATAATAAATTAATTAATTCTCTTTCAATACACTACCTTCGAAAAAATCAATTAAATCCAGTACCCTAAACTAATGGGAACCAAAAACATAATATGCCTCCATCGATTAATGAGAGTATTTATGAATCCTAGCATATACATACGTGTATTCTGATTCATATTTTTTGCATCCTTGAAACTTTAACCACACCTTCCAACAAATACTCTCGTAGAGGCTTCTAGTGTGTATGGTTGTTTATCCTAGGTGCCAATATTTGTTCATTTTGTTCACTTTTTTTATACTACTTGTAAAAAAATGGAATGTTCCAAAGTGAACAAAGTGTTGTCCAGATTTTTCCTCTAATCTTTGGTGCAGCTTCTTAATGTATTGGATTTTGGTGATGAGACCTTCAAAATTACAGAATTGCTAAATTAAGAAAGTGATGAAACATAGTCTTAAAATTAAGGCATTACAAATAATTTGTTAACCTCAACCATTTTTTAGTAGAATAGCACAATGTGCATGCATTTTTATGTGCAAATGGTGAGGAATGACTTCAAGCGCATCGCAACAAGTGCTAAAGTTCATCTCCCGCACCATGCCTCTCTGTTGAAGACTGTGGTTCACCAATATGTCTGCTCTGCTACCTACTTGAGTAGGCTTAAGTTTCCAAAACCGAATGGGAAAGACAGATTCAAA
>NC_041385.1:859177388-859195951 GCF_002162155.2 Triticum dicoccoides | reverse complement strand
AATGTCAAAAATACTTCTATAAATGTTGAGAAAGTTGCAAAACACTTCTAGAAGATTTTGGGGGTATTGGATATGAGAACTATATTTGAGAAATGGGCCCTAGAAGAAATCATGAACAACCATCAGATATTTTGTAGAAGAACCCTAAGATTAGAGAAGAATTGGATATTCTATCACTTGGATGTAGAATATTAATGGAACAGAAATATCTAGACATGATTGACTTAGAGTATTCCAGAGTAAATCCGTTATCAATTGAAGAGATTCTGGAGTTGGATGTTCCATATCTTTGTTGTAGAATATATATGGATCGCAACTATCTAGAGATCATTGCTTTAGAGAATTCTAGATTAAATATGTTATTTATTGAAGGGTCTAACGGTTATCACTTTTTATCAATAATGTTACAAATGATCCTCCTACCTAACTATGTGCAATCATACTAGGAATATCTTCTGAAGGTTACGTGGGTAGCCCAGCCCATGAGTCGGGAGGGCGAGCATCTAGTTTCCATTTGTAAATCCTATTTGGCGCTTCCATCGCAAGTTAGTTCGTTATCGGTAGAACGTGTACATGGGAATCAATCCATTTTTCTTAAAGGGCGGATCCATATAATGGGATGCAGAAGTGTGTGGTCCTTCTAGTTTTGGGAACATTCTAAAAGCTTCCTTCACTCGGTTTTTTGGCCTTTTCTTCTCCTATTTTTTATGGGTTTCTGGTTGGTTTTTCATTTTCTGTTTGACTTTTCCCCTTTTCTTTTATTGTATGTTCTTTTTCTTATTTAATTTGTGACAAGACTAAATTCGGGTAGTTTATCAAATGTGTGAACATTTCTCAAATTCATGAAGTTTTTTTTAACTAAACTTTTCAAAATTCTTGAGCTTTTTCAAATCTATAAGATTTTGAAAATTCACAATGTTTTCCAAATCCATATACTTTGATCAAATTTGCAAACTTTTTCAAGTTGGCAAACTTTTTAAAGTCTTTGAATTAAAAAAATGTTCATACGCGCCGTGAATTTAATAAAATGTTCACAAATTCGGAACTCGTTCATGAATTCAAAAATTTGTTCACAAATTCAAAACAAATCGTGAATACAAAAAATGTTCACAGTTTTTTTCAAAAAACATCATGTGTTCAAAAAGTGTTCAGGACATGCAAAAAATGTTTTTGAAATTCAACAAAAAATGTGTTGAAAAAGTTCCATAATTTATAGTTTGTTCATGAGTTTGAAATTGTTAAGGAAATTTAAAAAATGTCCACTAATACAAAATATGTTCATTAATTAAAAAATGTTGTTGAGTTAGAAAAATGTTCATAAACTTTATAAATGTTCGTGAATTCAAAAAATGTAGTTAGTTCGAAAAATATTTTGTTTCTTCCATCCTTAAATTGTGAGAACCATGTCGAGTCAATGCCGGCAGGTCAGTTTCTTCCATGCTTCTTTGTCCATTCATGAAGCAACTGATTCTGAGTACCAGCAGCAGCATTGCAGAAGAAGAAACTCAGGAAGATGGAGTTTTGCTTCAAAGTCTGATGGATGGTGGATCACCCTCTTTTCTTCCACTGGTGGATGGAGCATCTAACTGAATTTATTTAAATTGGTCAAGTGGGAAAAAGGGAGGGCCTTTTCAGTGCTGGCTATGTGTTTGAATTATGCCCTCTGCTCACTGAATGAGTTGCAATTTCTCCGCCCGAAAGAGGTCATCATCTGCCGAAGAAAGCGTTATTGCCTTTCTAGTGACGAGTACCGGACCGATCAGTGGGTCTACAACAGATACGTGTGTGCCGAGTCTTTCTCTAAGCAAATTCCTTTTTGCTCATGGCATTCATGGACGTACTGACTGCTTTGCTTAGCCTCACTATATCACAGTCAGCAGTAGCCTCTCAGTCTCAGCCTTGCCTGACTCATTGAATGATGGATTGCAGTTTCTGTTTGGTTTTCTTACCTCAACTCCCAGAGTCCCAGGGCAGGGAAGCACCAGAACAGATCATCGTCATCTGCTTATTATAATTTAGGAAGTTGGGTTCTGTTTGGTTTTCTTATCACAGTCAGCAGTAGCCTCTGCATGACTGCATCATGTAGCCATCTTTATTAAGTTATTCAACAGAATTTGATAAAATAAATAAATAGATGAACCCAAAGCCATATTCGAGACGAACAAGTCGCTATACCTACAAGTTTAAAGATATGCCCCGGCCCGTATCAACGGACATCATCTAATTAAGTGGCCTCAAGAAGCTACCCGTCTGGCAAGCTGATAGCACCAACCGGTCTAGGCATCCCACAACACGCACCGCATGCGCATGCTCTAGGTTCTGCCGCCGCCGTTTCCCGCCGTCCCGTCTTCAGGAGGGATCAGTGCATACACCTTGCCAGGCATCTGCCGTCGACGTCACCATGACACCAGACAACGTCAGCAGCCTACGCGCGTCCATCAAACCGCGTCCAACGCTAAGACACCACTACTACACGCCGCCGAGACCCCCAGTCTTCAATGCGGTAGATGCAACACTGCTCCACCTGTTGGCCCCTCCAGTGAACCTCTGCTCCAAAACAATGCCCTCAGAAGGGAAAATGGCACCATATCTCCATCATCATCCGAACCGAGAGACACAGATATAGGGTTTCCCCCGGAACAAATGTCCCCCGGAGAAAGAAGGGCACGCCATCTGTACCTGCCAACGAACCTAAATGGTGCCCACCATCACAAAGCTCTCATGGAGACGCCTCCGGGAAGGACACGGTGCCTTGAGCGCCATCGCCGCCCACCACAGTTAGGACACGGCACCTTGAGTGTCGTTGCCTCCCACCACAGTTAGGGTTTTCACCCGAGAAGCAGTGATGTCGGAAGAGGTAGGGCGGACCGGAACGACGTCTCCAAGAAGAATATCGTCACTGGTGGGTGTCGGTGTCGTCGTGGCAGGGCGGAACCGACCAAGGAATTACCCCATCTGGATCCCCACCTCCCGCTCCGCCTACAAACCGTAGGGGCATCGCTGCCATGGCCCTGACCTGCCAGTGGTCCCTCGACCGCCCAACCGACCTCCGACAGCCTGCCAGCCCCGGCGCACCACCAGATGGGGCAGCCTCACCAATGGGACCGTCGTCCCTGATCCATGGAGGGCGGCTGCCGTAGCAGCGCCGAGCAACCGGAGAAGGGCCCCGTCGCCGCCTTCCTCGGAGCCATCAGGACTTTTCCAGAGGGCAGGGAGGGGAGGAAGGTGGGGCGGGGGAAAGAAGGGCCGTCGATGAAGCAAAAGGTTTTCGAGAGAAAGAAAAGAATGTATGTATTTTTCTTGACGGAATTTGATTCCAGTTCTAGTGACAGGTGTATCACCTTTTTTTGTTTCTTCAATTGAGGTGTTTTTGGATGGAGCTAGCAACTAAGTTAAATTGACAGAGTGAGAAGGACCTTCGGAGATGTCTGTGTGCACACCACTAACGTGTAACGTCGGGCATGGATCAAACTGGCTGTTTTAGCTTTATTCTTTCTTTCCAACGCACATGGTATTGGTATGTACTGTATATAGAACCGAGCTTGTAACCCTTTTGCATGCGCCAACCCTTTATTAATATAAGATAGAATTGAGCGCGTGTTTGTTGCAAGGTGGTGATGCAATATAATTCCTTGCTGCTGTTGGTTGAGTTGCAGGCTGCACCCTGGGGGAGGGGACGAACTGTCTAAAGGGGTAAGAGGTATAGATGCCAAGTCAAGATACATATGTCATGTGTGTGCACTTACTGCTGTGGCATATGCGCGCGAATTAGTCGGTTCGATTTCATTTGACCGTACACGTATACGAGTGTACTACATTGATCCATAAAGGCACAAGCTGCCTGCACCGACGTACACATCCACCCTTAATGTGCACGGAACATGCATTTTTTTTTCTCGAATGCACGGAACATGCATTATGGATTTTCAACCGCTGCTCAAAATTAAGTGACATGTGTCTAACAAGAGGCGCAATTTTTTTTTCAATAAAACGGACCACGTTGCCCCATTTTCATTACGAAAATGGAGTATTTTTTTAACACGTACACGACTATGAATTATTTTTGTTGTAATCTAGCAAGACAAAAAACAATATAACTCCCTTTTCGCCATGTAAGCGAACCCATCTAGGGTCTCCGCACGGCTCCCGTAAGCAGCCAGAGCACTCCTTCCGCCGCCTAGCCATAGACGCTACCCCTCCCCCTCCCCCTCCTTGCCGCCGCCGGAGCCATCATTAGGCGAACACCGGCTTTTCGTCGGTGGCGGCGGAGCTCTCATCCCTCCTCGCTCGGCGGTTGGGGATGCGGCATGCGATGGTTGGCGGGGACGTGGTGCTCGGTGAGGCGTGGTTGCGTGGTTCGGGGAAGATGGCGCGGGCGCACATCTTCTTCATCGACGGCTCGGTGGTGGCTAAATTGTCGGTGTGCTGGCGGTCATGGCGGCCCTTGTCGTAGACTACGGCAGCGCAGGTCGCCTTCTCCTACTGCTCCGGTTCTACCTTGGGGCTCCGGTTGCCGGTTGGGAACATCGGGGTGGCATGGTCACGTGGATTGGCGGCATGGGGCTGCTGATCGGGGTCAATAAAGGTGGCTGCCCTATTGGTCTTCTCGCGCCAAACTGACGATCTGCCTGTTTTCGATCCTCTCTGATCTGCCCGATGATGAGTTTCCGATATCTCCGTTGGAGATCTACAAATTGGCGCAATGCGCTCCCGATTTTCTAGATTGGATGGCATCTGCCCGTGTGGCTTTAATCGGGCGCGGCGCGAAGCTTCACTTTTTGTCGATACCATGGGACATGTCTACTTCCAGATTTCCATGGTATTGAGAGAGGCGCAGAATGTCATGGCGGCTGCGATTGAAGGATCAGAATAAATGGCGGAAAGGTACTTTGGATGTGATGAAGACTTAGCTTTGTGTTTAGTGACTGCAGTAGTGGCGTCGGCAAATGGGGGCGGCAGCAATAGAGGGCGTCTGTCTTAGTGGTCCTCCTCGAGTACCGAGTCTCGATTCTGTGGGTGAAAACTCAAGGTCTGACCTTCATTGGTTGTGCCTGACAATGATCTTGTTGAAGACAATGTTTTTAGAACCCGGACTTTCTCTAGGCTAAAAACCTAAGATCATTGATTCGGCAACGATAGTGCTTGTGCTCCATTCCTTTCTTGGAGGCGTCGTCTTTGCATGACCTCTTTTGCTGTCTGGGCGCTGTCTTTAGTGGTGGTTAGTGTGCTGCTGCTGCGAGTGACTGGTCACTATGGCGATCTTTTTTTCTTTTTGGCAGTGTGCTTCCTCAATGTCTTGTTGGACATTATGTTGGTGTAGAGTCAGGGTGTAATTTGTATCTTCAGAATATCTCTTTTTTTGCAAAAAAAAAACATCCATGTGCAAGTTGGTTGGAGATATTTTGCTCCGTCAGTCTCCTGGGAGTGAAGTCTAAAATAAACCCTGAAGTTGTGGAGGCCGACATAAACGAACCCCCACCTTCAAATCCCTGAAGTTGGTACCCTGTATTTACAAATCCCGGTCAATCCAAACCTTGTATGAGTAAAATCATGTTTGTTGTAACAGAAAAGGTGCGATCCCGGCCGAGATTAATTTCCTGGCCGCTCGTGTCGCGACACTACTAAACCCAGACTGGAGACACACTAGTAGAAAATAGGGCTTTGGTTCAGGCCGGGTAAGCCCATTAATCCCGGTTCACTCATGAACCAGGACCCATGGGGGCATGGGTCCCGGTTCGTGACCCATGGGGCCACGAACCAGGACCAACGAGATGCCTATATATACACCCTTGCCCGCGAGCAGAGCAGTGGAGTGCTCTGTTTTTATGGACGACCGTGGGAGAGCTTTGTGGTGCTCTAGCTCACCTCCAATGCACATGTGGTGTTTGATGAAATGTCCGAGCCACACTTAAGCTTTCTGCTCTCGAAGCTCCTTGTCCAAGGTCCATTTTTCTTAAGATTTGTTTAGGTTTGACGGTCTGTCTTGTCCCGTCCCCGTTCTCATCACCGTCGATCGCCTGCGTCGATCTCGTCGCCGGCAACACCGTGGTGAGCCTCTTGATCTTATCTTCTTTCTAAAATAATATTTTTTACTTGTATGATCTAGATAGATACTTGTGTAATTTTCTTACTTTTATTATTATTTGTTATTATATAGTGCGATGGTTTGGTATCCGCCTCCGTTGTCTCTCGTCCTGTCTATGATTCGGATATAGTACATGTTATCTTTTATAATTATTTGGTTCATTTAGTGTTTATGACAATTATGTTGACCAACGTGATATTGATTTTTTTTATCTAGAAGGTATGTGAACCAAAAATTTCAACCGACCCTATTGTCAAGAGGTTAAATTTAATTGATAAAGAATCATGTATATTCCTATATCAAAATATAAGACGTTGTTGATATGGAAGGAATAGTTCACAGTACATATCAATTGACCGAAATTATCCTGTAATCACAGCACAGCCGTGTTGTCATATTCTCATAATAAAACTTGTGTGTCGGTCAGGTTTCTTCACCTCTCGACGTCGCCTCCGTGGTGGGCACGGCCTTCCCGTCGGCCATCGCGCTCCTCTGTTGCTGTCATCTATGGAAGCGTCGGAACGCCGTGATCTTTCGAGACGACACACCGTCACTGGACTCGACCCTCAAAATTTGTCATGACGACGCCGTTCTCGGGCGGCCGAGGCACCTGCATCTACGCCCACTGGGACATTTAAATCGCCCCGACCCGACGGCCTCTCCCCATATGGCGGCCCATCCGCTCACCTCTATAGCCGCTGCCGCTGCCCATCCATCCCTTTCGTCTTCGTCCAGTACCAATCTGTCGCCAGCGACCATCTGCCCCGACCACTTCGTCTACTCCGACCACCGTTGGTGATATCGGCCCTCACGCCGATTGGCGCCACAATTGTCGTTGACTCTTCTTCTCTGCTGGCCCTCCGACTCCTCGACATGGCGTACAGCTCGTGCAGGTCTCTCGTCTACGCATGCCCGGTGCTGGCAACACCGATGCGTGCATTCGTCCACGACGTGTCCTCGGGCCTAGCAAGCCTGGTGTGGTGCTTCTCTGTAGCAGCAGCAGCTTCAAGTGGAAGGGCAGTGTAAGAGCCACTCTAGCAGACCCCGCATAATGCGCGAACCCGCATAATTCCGGCGAGTATACGGGCTCGTCTCAATTTTCTGGCCAGAACAAAGCCCGTATATTCGTCCGGCCCGTAAATATTTTTACCACAGTCTGCAAACGTTACCACAGACTGGGGATGAGGCGGAGCGCTGCCGCCGCGCCAGATCTGATGCCGCGCCCAACCAGGGGGCGCGTCGGTGGCTCAACCATGGTAGCCGGCCGCCGCCGGCGTTCGACCGCCGTGAGCTAGATGAGTTCGATCGCGAGCTCGCCCGCCGCCACCGCGCCTTCTCCGGCTCTTGGTCCGCGGGGAGCTCACCCGCGGGCGCATCGAGCTCGCGGCTCATTCCGATTAAAAGGGAGCCAGAGGAGGAGCTCTCGCCTCGCGCCGTAGCGCCCTCAGCGCCGCGCCGAGGCGTCATCAGGCCCGAGGACTACCTTCCCCCGGGGCAGGAGGAGCTTCTCGAGCGCGTCGTCCTCGATCGGTCGAGGGAGATGGAAGAGCGCATCCGCCGCGAGCTCAAGTACGAGTGGCTCTTCCTCCAGACAGGCGTCGCCGCGTCGCAGGCGCAGACGTCCAAGGAGGCTGACGTGCGACTGATGAAGGCGGAGCAGGCGAAGTTCTACATCGACCTTGACTCCTCTGACTTCTCCGACTCCGATTGAGCGCCGCCGCTAGGCAGCTACCGCACGAGCTCCGGTGAGCTCAATTTTATTTAGTGGTACGGTAGCGTAGATGCATACTGTGTACGAACTTATGTGAAGAAGAACTATCTATGTGAAGAAGAACTATCTATGCAAGCGAGCTTCGATGAGCTTTTGCTTAAATTTCTCAGCGAAACAAGTTTTTTAAATATTACGGATTTGGATACAGTTTCTGTTCTGCTACGTTGATTTTGAGCCTGCATAAATGCCCCCATGTGAACTGTAAATGCAGTTTACAGCTTGGCGAGATAATGGGTCTGCTAGAGTTGCTCTAAGTGGTGTGGCGTTGACACGGCCACGGCAACACACACGGTCAGAGTCAGACAGATAGATAGACAGACAGTCTCGGGGAGGAGGTGGCACCGCGTCATAGATGATGGACTGACTGGAGGCACGCCGGGCGGCAGCAAGCGTCATGCAGGGAGGCCAGGTCAGCACAAGCAGCAATCTAGATCTCCATCTGGCTGGCTATAAGATGGGAGGCTGCAACGTCCGTTCATTCTCTAACTTCTCCACCATGGCATCATCACCCTTCCATCACGAGTCCTCGCTACCTCATCTGCGTTCATCTTCCCTCTCAACCTTGTCTGAAAAGTCCCAAAGAGCACATGCTCTTTATATATGTGCCGTGTGCGTGGATGCCACTAGTACGATAAACTAGGCCTAGTTGCTCCTAAAATGGGGCCCCTGCTACTTGGAGGCCCTGTGCGGCCGGACAGGCAGCACACCCCTGCGCCCGGGCCTATGTTGTATAAGTCGTGGTGTTCAAGTTGCACCACCTGTAATGTTGCAACGAGAGTGATCTTTAGAAAGAGTACTCATTAATTAGTTATTTCGTGCTAGTTGTACATGTTGGGAAACAAATGTCATCTATATGTTGCTTACATATATTAATTCGACCCAGTCATGTTTGTTGCGGTTTCGTCCTTCTTGTTGGTTGAGCTGCAGGCATGCTGCACCCAGGGGAGGGTGAGATCTATAATGGAGAATTATACTCCCTAAGCTTCGAAATATAAGTCTTTGTAGAGCTTCCACTATGAACCACATACGGATGTATATAGATGCATTTTAAGTATAAATTTATTCATTTTGCTCCGTATGTAGTTTATTTAGTGGAATCTTTACAAAGACTTATACTCCCTCCGTCTCAAAATTCTTATCTTAGATTTATCTAGATATGGATGTATCTAACACTAAAATATGAATAGATACATTCATATGTAAACAAATTTAAGACAAGAATTTTTGGACGGAGGGAGTATTTAGAAACGGAGGGAGTAGTATGTAGTATTAAAATAATTTACTTATGTGGCATATGCGAAAGAATATATCATCTGTTTATGGGTGAGGGAGTGAGCCGCTGTGGATGCTAAGCCAAGCATCTATTTCATTCTTGCCCAAGTAGTGTGTCGGTGTCGTGGGCAGTGCAAGTATGTGTCAGTTGAATCCGTCCACACTGTGTGGGAAGGCTGGTGGCCTGGTCCGTACCGGGAGGTCATGCAAGCAAGCAAAAAAGTTAATTATTACTTCTTTTGTTTCTAAATATAATCCCTTCTAGAAATTTTAATACGGACTACATATTTCCATAGTGCCTACGAAGATCAGCTCGAACAGCGGCAAGCACCGGAGAACCATAGACAAAACTCAAGCTCAGTCTCCACTGGGATGCTCTCAACAGGGTAATGACGCCACACAAGCTTTCGCCCGGAGACCACAACCCGATCAAGAAGGCTGCGGTGGAGTTTCAGACAGAAGGAAGGATGCATATTCTGACGGGCAGGATATCATAATCGTCATCTAGTGTATGCAGTATCACTAGCTTAACAATCAGTTAGACTGCGTGCGAACATGGATGGTTTTTCAATTCCATCTCCCGGCGGCCGATCCAACAGAACCGAATGCGGACGCGGGCCGATTCGCACCATCCATCCCCCTCCAAATAAAAATTGCGACCTGAAATGTCCTACATTTGTTTACAAAGGAAGTAATTTTCACCAGCCTGTTAGTGTTAGTTCACACACACACACACATATATATACATCTGGGCTATTCTGTTACGTGTAAGAGAATATTATTAGGTTACTCTTTTTGAACTGATGGTTTCAGGTGGTTGTACTAATGTTTTCGAAGCGGTTGAACTGATGCTTTCAGTTGTGTTTAACAGATCGTCTTCTTTAGTTCAAATTTTTTTGTAATTTTTTGTCGGAACGGGGCGTGTAATATATCGTTGGAAAGCTCTTGACAACCATATTTCAAGTATATTGAACGTTTTTGCAAAATCATTATGGTTTAAGAGCAGTTTGAAAAAACCATTTTTTTTAAACTGAAAACATGAATCGTATTTTGGACTCAATTTTCAAACCGTTTGTCGGAATTGAGCAAATAAGATGGCGTTGGAAAGCCGGTGAAAATCCGCATCTTACATATATGTATTGTTTTTTCTAATTCTATATGATTAAAAGTAATTTGAAAAATGGTAAAATTCTGAGCGAAACGTATTTTTGCGATTTTTTGCAAACGGTTTATTGGATTGACACAAATGATACGGCGTTGGAAATCTATGGAAAATGCGCAACTTTTTGGTATACAAATATTTTTCTAATTCCTTACGGTTTAAAAAAGAATTCGAATACGGTCAAATTTGATTTTAAACATGATTTTTTGAAAAAGTTTGTCGAAATATGGCAAATAATATACTGTTGGATAGCTATCAAAAATGTGAAACTTAGTCATGTTGAACGTTTTCTCTACTTCGCAGCCGTTTAAGAGTAATTTAGAATACGGCATGACGGATCTTGCTGTTTTCTCGTCTGAAAAACAGAGTAGTCGTACTGATATATGTGTATGTTTGTACTGACCTATTTTTTTAGAGTAATTTTGAATGGTTCCGAAAAAGGGTATTTGTACTGATGATTGCATGGGATTGTACTAAACGTGTTTTCACTAACTAGACTTTGCTCTGTTTTTTGGGTAATATTTTTCTCATAAGTTTTCCACGGTTTACTGTATCGTTGCCCCTGTACTTGTATGATTTCTATCATCAAACTGAATTATATTTTATTCAAAAAGAAAATGTGTTTGTTTTGTTTCTTTTTTTTAACTCGACATTTTTTTGACAACATTGTTCTGAACTTCTCTCATTTTACGACTTGTCCTGAGGTACTTACTAAGCAGGATTTTCATGGGGTTTCTTTTTTTGCTTGAACTTTACAATTTGAATTTCTGCCATTTCTTTTATTCCGAACGGGCCATCGTTTTTAACTCGTACTGAGGTACTTACTACACCCGAACTGGGGTGGCTGTCGCGTGTCTCGGCATGTTTTGAACTCGATGATATTTTTTCATCAATTTACTGCCGATTTTTTTCATCACACTTGAGTGATTAATAGGTTTACTTACTGGCCAGTAACACATGAACTCCTCAAGCAATAATACATGAACTACTAGGAACATAAATTTTCATCGAGTACTTGAAAACATAAAACATTACATAATGAGAAGCACCGAAGAGTGAATGTAAAAATAACTCCCACAACAGATTGTGTTTTTTTTAACTCAACAATTTTTTTTGGAAACGATGTTCTCGAGTTCTCTTATTGCGCTCGAACTGATCTCCTTATGTGTTTATATCTTGTTCAATCGTGCAACCAAAAAATTTGAACATAACAAATATCACCTTTTTGGCTCCTAACCCTCATGCATATATATATTTTTGAACTGATGTTCTTTCTGTCATTGCACTGTTGATATATAATTGGACCAAAATATCGCTGCTACCAAGTCTACACTACCAAGTACATGCATGAGTTCAGTATTTTTTTACCATAGTTCAAGGCAGCAAGGTTGCAAGTTCAAAAGGTCAATGGACCAAAACATGTTCGGACACAAAATGTGCATACATGTTTGATACGCAATAGTTTAGAATCAACCAAAACACATAACATATATTTTCTGAACATAAGAACTATGACCATTAGAATTACATAGTTAATCTTTGTTCTTGAAGCGCTAGTCATAGCACTTTGACTCAGCCTCCTTAAGACGTTGCTTTGGTGTCCCCGGTTAACTATCATTGGCTGTTGGCAGCGAAGTCCTTGAGATTGTCGTACACCAGTAGAACTTACTGGTTCTCCGCCATCTAAAATGAAGAACACACATGAAAGATTATCAGGTTATGTAATCTGTAGCAATTTTACATGTTGAACTTTCTAGTTGAGACCTTTGACCTATCCCAACTAGAGATGCTTCTCTCGAGACGGATAAGAGATTTAAAACAAAAGGCAAAAGGCAAAAAGAATGTAAAAAACCTCTACAAATTTAGGGCTCCTAGAAGTAGCAACATCAGCACATGCATAGAGGGCAAACATAACATGAAAAGTTGCAAAATGGAACTGAAGTAATATACATTTTTGTCAAAAAACTTATGGTCTCTCGAGATCTGAACTGATTGTGTTACAAGCACACTCACAAAACCCAACGAGCTGATTAAGTACATGTTAAAAGGATAATCAAGTTCATGTATATTAATTGGGTGAAGTTCAAAAAAGAAAATTTTGAAAAGTCTGCACTATTTTTGCTATAACAACTACTCATCTTTTGCCAACAATGTATATTACACTGTTAAAATAAGATTTTTTAACTAAACTAAATTAATAGATTGTACTAAACACCTAAAGGACGTGTTTTTTTAACATATTTCCAACTACTAAATTAGCAGAACACATGTAAGCATTTTAATAGCAGAAGCAAAGTGGGAGAGATTGATGTGAGAGTGTCATTGACGCACACACAGGACTACCATCAGCACTCAACTTGGACGGCTGCCAGCAACCGTTGTGGACGGGCTGGTGGTGCTGTGGCCCAACCAGAGGAGGTTGGTGGTTGTGCGACGCGTTGCCGGGACGACACATAAGAATTGAACTAAACGGATTTTAGATATTGAACTGAACCGAAAGAAGAAACTGGAGATCACACATACATTTCTACATCAGGATTGACATAGTGTCCACATGAACTTACCTGAAGTTCGGAGATCAAGTGTAAGACATCATATGCACTTAAGAATCACAAAAGGCTTGCAAACTCTGAGCTTGTACTCTCACTAATAATCAATAGGACTCTCATGTTTCTTGAGCACAGATCAACGAAAAACACCTAAAAACAAAATCCCTACTGTTTGCAAATGTTCCATAGAATATCTTATCATGAACGGACTGGTGAACTTACAGAGGATTTGTTTCTAGCGACCTCCCCGGTGGTTCAGGTTTAATTATTTCTCGAGCTCTAATTTTTTAGCTTGCCCGACATCTAAACATGAACTACACGATACTTGTACTGATATTTTTTTGTCAATGAACTTATGCAATTTAGGTACTAGAAACTCACTGATGCTATTTACTCTTTGTTTTTAAGGCATTTTCAGTACATTCCAAATATCAGTTTCTTAAACACATCCACATGTTAAACGGATCAGTACATGAAACTTGCACTGAATCGGTTAAACTTTGAATATGTTCAGAGAACATGAGGCTCTCATGTACTCTAGGTTACACACCAAACCTAGCTTTTACCATGATGCGCCTTCTACTATGGAATGTAGACACGGAAACAAAACAATTTCTTATAAAGCTTCCTAGCCCATTCACTTCAACCGTTAGAAGACAAACTTCTTTTTTGGGAGAGAATGGAAGATAATTTCTAAACTGCAGTTTTTTGCACTAAATTCTTATCACTCTTATATTGGACTTTTCTAACCTGCAATTACCCAGAAGCCATCCCAAGTCAGGCTAGACACAGACGTCGAGTTGGCACTGTCTGGCCACCTTGTCGGACAGACAGACATGCTGCTGGTCGATGTATCTCGCCGTCAAGGGGAAGAGCTGAGGAAGGTTCCCTGGCAACTGCGACAGAACGCAACATGAGTGACCGGTATCGATATTTCTGTCTGGAGGTGGTGGTGGTGGGTTAGGGGCGCGACAACCATGGGAGCAGGTGCATCGGCGGTTGGCGAGGGAGATGGTGGCGGAGGGAGTGGCGGCCATGGCGGCTGATCCGGGCGAGGTCGCGGAGGCAGAGGTAGGTAGTGTCGGTGGGCAAGGGGCATGTATCAGCAGCAGCAGAAATGTTGCAGCTGAGCCAGACAGTCGTAGGTGCAGTAGCAGCTTGTAGCAAGGAGCGGCCTGCACTCAGCTCCTTGAGCGACCGGCCACAAAACAAGAAGTTGTACTATAGGGCAGGAGGTCCTCAACCCCGCAACTCCTCCAGCAGGCTCCACTGTTTGCCGTTGAATTATAAGCCATGGCATTGGAGTGGGATGCGTCCACACTGACGACATTGAACAGACATGGGTGGTGGCTACGAACTGCCTGTACGTGGTGGTGGCGTAGTACCATCAGGGAGGAGGCAGAGTGGTGGCAGGGGAGCATCACCTGCTGTCGGAGGATAAGTTGGCAATTTCGTATTCTATTATGTATTGAACTTAAGTGCAGGGTTGAATTGAACTTTTCTAACACATATTCACTTAACTCGGTCCCCTTGAATGTTTATTTTTATAGTTATGTTGGCATGAGGCTATGAAATACATCTCAACAATTGTTTTTGGGTGAGTTTCAAAAAATATAATACTAAGTGAACAGTACAACCTGACCTAACTGGATATGCAGCATGCAGTAGACATGTTCAGTGTCTCGACTTTTCACAAAAAACTGCAGATGTACTATCATCTATGCAAAAATGTATCATAGAAATAATGGAGAAGGCTTAATTAAAATGGGAACACCTTGTTCAGTTTTGATCAAATTAATATCACAAAGAGCACTCGCTACCTTCTCTACAGAGTCCAGGTTATAGAAAAAATGGTGAAGAAATAAGAACAATTATCACTTGTACTGCCTGGAAAATAACACGCAAACTTGTAGCATTTGATCAGTTGAACTTGTCATAATAGAAATAAATAACTATGTACATGGATACAACTTGCATCATCCATGACAGTTTAAACTGTTGTCATCCATGATGGTATTGTGATTACTTGAATGGGTAGCGACGGTCCAATGTTCTAAACTGTACAAAAACTCATGTTCTTTGACAGTTTAAATTTTGTCTAAACTTACCGGTTTCCTGTCTCTGAACTTACAAAACTTACAGAGATGTACTCAACCACCACCACGACGATAAGATGGACACAGACAAAAGGATTCGATGCTCATCAGTAAGTAGTAGGATAACATTCAGCAGGGCACGGTTGAGACAAAAAGATTGAGAGTTTCAGACGATACCGAAGGATTGGTCGTTGATGAACACCTACACTGTGTGGCGGGCAGAGTTGATGATGAGCTGCGGCCACTGGCCGGACTTGAGGAACTGCTTGCTGGAGTTGATGTTGACGCTGCATATTCAGGGTAAAGTTAAGGGATTAGCAGATATCAACCAATGGTTTCAAGGAGACAGAATGGTAGCCAGACTTATCCCACGAATGGGATTCGACTTGGATAGTGGCTAACGCTCATTTGAACTGAGAAGGAGATCGCGGTTGCGCCCAGAAGGAAGAGAAGGGGGTTGCCCGAGGTAGGGGGGCGGCGGTGGTCAGGGGAAGAAGTCGGGCGGTCGGTGGCGCTTTTTCGGTTTAGAGATGCAACGGTCATGTCGGACGGAGGTCTCGGTGGTGCTAGCGTGCGGGGGGCACGGCGACCACGTCCAACGACGCTGGTTGTGGCGGGGCGCGCGCCGACGGCGGGTCCATGGAGGCTGTGGGAGGTGGCGGTGGCGGTGCGCGCACCAGCGGCGGTGGCGGGGGGGCGTGGCGGTGGTGGTGGGCGCGCGCCGGCCGCAGGGAGGTGGTGCCGGTGGCGGTGGGAGGTGGTGGTGGCGGGGGGCACTCCGACGAAGGGGGCAACGAGGGCTGTGGGACGTGGAGGTGGTGGGACGTGCGCCGGCGGCGAGGGTCGTGGCAGCCGTGGGATGTGGGAGTGGGGATCGGGGGTGGGAGGTGGGGTTGACCGGGGTAGAGATTTTTCTTAAGCAACGAACGGGAAGGGAGGTGGTGGGTAACTGGGCAGGTTTTCTGATCGTGTAATCGTTCATCGGGCCCTATAGGGGCTGATGGTAACAAAATAATATTTTGTTACTAGTAACAGAATAGTCCAGCCCTATATATATTTATTTAGTTATTTATTTATATTTATATATATATACAGACGGTCTATTCTGCTAATATTAGCAGAATAACTATTCTGCACACCACTTCGGCACTGCACGCTCAACAGAAGCGCACTGCATCATTTTGACGACGAGCACTGCAATAGAGACTAGTGAACTTCTTGTCGGAAAAAACTGCACGCGTTATTTTTTCGGTACTGTTTTCGCTCTAATTTTTTAACCGTTTATCGAAATGAGGCGTGTAATATACCATTGAAAATCTATGGATTAGGCGCAACTTCGACATGTTGAACACTTTTCGAGATTCCACACGGTTTAAGAGCAGTTTTGAAAATAGTGCGGCGGATGACGAGTGGCAGCGAGCGTTTTTTCGCGTTTTTTTCTAAACCGCTTGTCAGAACGAAGCAAATGATACGCCGTTGGATAGATATCGTCGAGACGCATCTTATTGATATATAAATGTTTCTCTAATTCGTTGCGGTTTAAGAGCAGTTTCAAATTTACTAAATCGCGGAACTCTGTTTTTCAAATTTTTTGAAATTTTTGGTACTGTTTTCGCTCCAGTTTTCTAACCGTTTGTCGGAACGAGACATATGATATGGCGTTGGAAAGCTACGGACAAGGCGCAACTTTCATATGTTGAAATGGTTTTGAGATTCCTTACGGTTTTTAGTTAATTTTGAAAATCGTGCGGCTGACTTCGAGAGGCAACGGCTGTTTTTTTGCCAAAATTTTACGAACGGCTAGTCGGAATAATTCAAATCATATGCCGTTGGAAAGATATCGACAAGACGCAACTTTTTCATGTAGAACACTCTCTCTAATTCCTTACGGTTTAAGAGCAGTTTTGATTTTACCGAAAAAGCGGACACTGTTTTTCGCGACACCCAAATGGACGTGGGTACTTCATCCGACTGAAAACCGCACTGCAATGGATGAAAAACCGCACTGCATCAGACGGGTAAGAGAACTGCATGGTTTCTTTTATTCAAGCGTAATTTTTTCAAGGACAAGAAAATAGAGTGCACTTCACATCGTGTGTAAATGAACCACAACACTATCAAGAAGTGAACCGCATTACTTTTTTCGCTTTCGTAACAATTTTTTTGCACTTACGGGATGAACAATATCATACGGCTGACCGCACTGCTTCTGAATGAAAACCGCACTGCATCGGACGGGCAAGCGAGCTGCATAATTTCTTTTGTCGGGCGTAGATTTTCTCATACGAATTTTTGTTGTCTTTTTTCAACATTTTTATGAACAAGATGGACCGCAAAGATGGGGCAAGTGAACCGCGACATATATTTAAGCGAACCACATTACTTTTTTATCGTTTTGCTAAAAAATCGCATTTCAATGTTGTGCGCAAGTGAACAGCGTCACTCTCAAAAGTGTACCACATCCGAGGACCAAACGCACTTCATGTGTTGATTTTAGTCGAGTGAGTTTTGAAACACATGAAATAAATTACACTTCATACAAAGGGGTAATGAGCTGCTACACACAAAGTGAACCCCATCGAAAATCCAATAAGTGAACCAAAACAGGCGCACTGCACGCACACACACTCTCAACTGCAAGCACATGTCCTCCTCTGCTCGCACACGCGCTCTAAACTGCAACCACTCATGAGATGAAGTGCACTACACGCGGAAGAGTGGTGTTGACCCCGACTTTTCTTCGCTCGTTTGACCCGTGAAAGAAGAACTAGCACCAAACCACACTGCAACATCTTTGCCTCCGAATTGGGGAAAACAAAAATTAAAGGAGTTATACACTACAAAATGACATGGGGCGTGAACACTCTGGCCACGCTGGCGCACTGCACGCACGTGCTTGCTGCACTGCACCCGGGCACGCCACAAACTTCAGAGGGCGACGAAGTAAGCTACAAACAATTTTGCCCCTGTAAAAAAACACAAACAATTCTTCAAAAAAAACACGACGCTCGCCCATGATGTGTGGCGGAAAGAACTGCACATGGGCTTGGGGTGGAGGTCCTCCTCTTCTTGCGTGGAGGAGATCATCGGTTAGCCGAACAGCCAGGAACCGGCGACGAGTACAAAATGCCTCGATCTGGTGGGAAGCCAACGAGCAGAGGAATCATCGGGAGCTCCCCGTCCACTGATCCAGAGAACAGAAGGTGAAGTACGCCTGTGGGAGCTTGGCCAGGAGCAGCGCTCGATGGTGGCCGCGGCGGCTCGCGCCGCGAGCGGCCCGGCTTGATCCGGACGGGGCTGAGCGGGATCAGGCCATGGGAGGCATGAAGCACCGGATCTCACCGGATCCGATGCAGAGGGCGGCGCAGGGTTAGTTGGTCGGGTGGGGCGGCGAGTTGCTGGAATAGGCTCGGTGGAAGGTGGTGGGGCGCGGTCTGATCCCGTCCCCGCCGGCAGCCGCGTGGGGCGCCAGGGGGCAGCGCGCCCGGATCTGTGCCGGCAGTCGCGCGGGGGTGCCTGGTGTGGAGGCGGGCGAGGCGCCTAGAAAGGTGGTGGCGGGCGGGGCGCCTGGAGAGGTGGTGGCGGGCGGAGGTGGGGAAGGGAGAGGGAGGCACGAGCCCCTGGCGGG